>NC_053026.1:312318786-312567860 GCF_003073215.2 Triticum urartu | reverse complement strand
TCTTCTGTGTAGAGATGGCTACAAGCTTGTCTTTGAGTCGAATAAATTTGTAATATCCAAGTATGGAACCTTTGTTGGTAAAGGCTATGAGTCAGGAGGCTTGTTTCGTTTATCCTTATCAGACGTTTGCAATAAAGTTGTTAATCATATTTGCAACAATAGTGAATCCAATGTGTGGCATTCACGTCTTTGTCATGTTAACTTTGGTTGCATGTCGCGACTAGCGAAGTTGAACTTAATCCCTAGTTTCACCACCGTCAAGGGATCTAAGTGTCAAGTGTGTGTGCAAGCTAAGCAACCTCGTAAGTCTCACATGACTGCAGAAATAAGAAATCTTGCACCACTAGAGCTCATACATTCAGATCTATGTGAAATGAATGGTGTGTTGACAAAAGGTGGAAAGAAATATTTCATGACATTAATTGATGACTCCACTAGATACTGCCGTGTGTATCTTCTGAAATCTAAGGATGAGGCTTTGAACTTTTTCAAGATCTATAAAGCTGAAGTGGAAAACCAACTTGATCGGAAAATCAAGAGGCTTAGGTCCGATCGTGGTGGAGAGTATTTTTCCAATGAGTTTGATGCTTTTTGTGCGGAACATGGTATAATCCATGAGAGGACGCCTCCCTACTCACCTCAGTCAAATGGGGTGGCCAAAAGAAAGAGCCGTACTCTAACTGATTTGGTTAACGCCATGTTAGACACATCGGGTCTCTCCAAGGCATGGTGGGGGAGGCGATATTGACAGCATGTCATGTCCTGAACCGAGTCCCCACAAAGAACAAAGAGATAACTCCATTCGAGGAATGGGAGAAGAAAAGGTTAAAACTCTCTTATCTGCGAACACGGGGTTGTTTGGCGAAAGTCAGTGCTCCAATTTCAAAGAAGCGGAAGCTTGGACCAAAGACTGTGGATTGTGTTTTCCTGGGATATGCTTTTCATAGCATTGGCTATAGATTCTTGGTTGTAAAATCTGAGGTACCTGACATGCATGTCGGTACGATCATGGAGTCGAATGATGTGACTTTCTTTGAAGATATCTTTCCCATGAAGGATATGGCTACCTCATCTAATCAGGAGATGCCTAGTTCATCGAATCAGGAACCAGTTACAATTACCGAACCTACAATTTCGATGGAACACTTTGAAAGTCCTGTGGAGGAGAACAATGAAGTTCCTATTAGGAGCAAGAGACAGAGGACTGCAAAGTCCTTTGGTGATGATTTTCTTGTGTACCTCATAGATGACACTCCCAGTTCTATTTCAGAGGCCTATGCATATGAAGATGCTGACTACTGGAAGGAAGCGGTTCGTAGCGAGATGGATTCCATCTTGGCGAATGAAACTTGGGAGATAACTGATCGTCCTTATGGGTGCAAACCTATAGGATGCAAATGGGTATTCAATAAGATGCTTAGGCCTGATGGTACTATTGAAAAGTACAAGGCTCGGCTCGTGGCTAAGGGTTATACCCAAAAGGAAGGTGAAGACTTCTTTGATACTTACTCACCTGTGGCTCGACTGACCACTATTCGAGTTCTACTTTCACTAGCTGCCTCGCATGGTCTTCTCGTTCATCAAATGGATGTTAAGACTACTTTCCTAAATGGAGAGTTGGACGAGGAAATTTATATGAAACAACCAGATGGGTTTGTACTAGATGGTCAGGAAGGAAAAGTGTGCAAGTTGCTGAAGTCTTTGTATGGACTTAAGCAAGCACCCAAACAGTGACATGAGAAGTTTGAAAGAACTTTAACAGCTGTAGGCTTTGTTGTGAACGAAGCTGACAAATGTGTGTACTATCGCCATGGTGGGGGCGAGAGAGTTATCATGTGCTTGTATGTTGATGACATACTGATTTTCGAAACCAATCTGAATGTTATTAAGGAGGTCAAGGATTTCCTATCTCGTTGTTTTGAGATGAAAGATTTAGGAGTGGCTGATGTCATTCTGAACATCAAGTTGTTGAGAGACGATGATGGTGGGATTACATTGCTTCAATCTCACTATATGAAAAAGATCTTGAGTCGCTTTGGCTATAGTGACTACAAGCCCTCTCCAACACCATATGATGCTAGTGTGTTGCTTCGAAAGAATCGAAGAATTTCTAGAGAACAATTGAAGTATTCTCAGATTATTGGCTCGCTTATGTACTTAGCCAGTGCTACAAGACCTGACATCTCTTTTGCTGTTAGCAAACTGAGTCGGTTTGTTTCAAAACCAGGAGATGTGCATTGGAAAGCTCTAGAAAGAGTTTTGCGTTATTTGAAAGGCACTGCAAACTATGGAATTCACTACACCGGGCATCCAAAGGTGCTTGAAGGGTATAGTGACTCAAACTGGATCTCAGATGCTGATGAGATAAAGGCCACGAGCGGTTATGTATTCACTCATAGAGGTGGCGCTGTTTCTTGGAAGTCTTGCAAGCAGACCATCTTAACGAGGTCAACAATGGAAGCAGAACTCACAGCACTAGATACAGCTACGGTTGAAGCAAATTGGCTTTGCCGGCTTTTGAATGACTTGCCGGTTGTTGAGAAACCTGTACCGGGTGTCCTTATGAACTAGAAAATCAAACTGTGATCACGAAAGTGAGAAGCTCAAAGGATAACATGAAGTCATCAAGACACGTTCAGAGAAGGTTAAAGTCTATCAGGAAAATGAAAAACTCTGGAGTTATTGCATTGGATTATATCCAAACGTCTAAAAATCTGGCAGATCCTTTTACTAAGGGTCTATCACGTAATGTGATAGATAATGCATCGAGGGAGATGGGTATGAGACCCACAATATGAGTTGTTCACAGTGGTAACCTATTCTTTGTGATCGGAGATCCCGTGAATTA
Source organism: Triticum urartu (assembly GCF_003073215.2). Taxonomy (NCBI): domain Eukaryota; kingdom Viridiplantae; phylum Streptophyta; class Magnoliopsida; order Poales; family Poaceae; genus Triticum; species Triticum urartu. The sequence goes on along the minus strand of NC_053026.1, from coordinate 312,565,012 downwards.
GATGTGAAAGACAAGTTGTCGGTCAACTGAGAGGAGAGTATCCTTACTATTCACAATACCACTCCATGAAGATGCAATACTCTCCTAATCTGCATGGCAGGTTGATGTATATCTTAATGTGTTCTAAGTGGCTTATTTAAGTAGAGATGTTATCCTGCAGAACATCTTTTGAAGAACACACCTATATGAGTCTGATTGTCAAATGTCGCAATCTATGAGAGTAGGGTTCTCTCTAGAAAGTCATGAAAGGTCACGAAGTATGACGCATAAGCTCCACCCACGGGGAAGATCCACGGTAGCCACGTATCGGTCAAGGCTTTATGTGAAGCTAGATTCGCAGAAAACTTGCAGTTCAAGGCTCAGTCCACTGTTCAAGTTGCTTACTAGTGTAGCATAGAGTTCTAGGTGGAAGTTCAACTTAACAGTCTCCACTGCAGTATCGGTATATAAAACAGTGTTTTGGAACCAAAAGCAAATTTCTGTGTGCCTCTGGGATCTGGTGGGGGATTGCTGGAATTTAGTCTATTTTGGGCAGCCCAATAACTATTTCAGAAATTCCTAATAAATCCTAGAGGCCCACTTAGCCCATTTGTGCAAGGCAAGGGATACTACTAAAGTTTAGTCCCACATTGCTAGTTTAGTGGGAGTTGGACCTCCTTATAAGGGAGGTTCTTTCCCCACTTGTACGAGTATGAGAACAAGAGGGATATCCACGCGCGCTCCTCCTCCGCCGCCTGCCTCGCCACGCCACGCCACGCCACGCCTCGTCACGACGCGCCGCGCCGCGCCGCGCCGCGGGTTGCGGGAATGAGCCGAGCTGATATCTAAATTTTTGCCATGCACGACGGGTATACGAAAGGTCACGTGGGAGTTGAAACGTTTTCTGTAGTGGACACTGAATTCGAACGGCGCGCCTCTTCGGCCGCTGCCTGTTCGCTTCGTTGCTTCACCTCCTGCCGCAGCCTCTTCGCGTCCTTCTCCTGTGCCTATATAAGAGAGGTCGCTCCTCTCTAGAGAGACACAACAGAAGCTCCTCTTCCTCTCGCCACAAAGTTCCGACCACTGCGCTGCTGCTACGTTCTTCCCCATCCTGTCTTGCGGCGTGCACCGTAGGTCGGGACAGTAGGCCTCCGAAACCACACCTTTTGAGTCATGTACGGGAGAAGGGTGATAAGGTTTTTGGGGAGCGCTCAGCCCGACTACTGACTGCTTCATCACGGACGATCCGGTCGCTGACGACTACTTCCCCGACGACGACTTCTTCCCCGACGTCCATGACCTCCTCGACGACATGGCAGGCGAGGACACCGACCCCAAGTCCAGCGCTTCTGCTGCTGCTGTCCCGTACGTGTTCTTGTCTTTCCTGTTAAAGGTTCTGCCGCAGTTCCTTGTTCTAGTCCTTGTCCTACACATGATAGGTTCTACTTCATATATGCTACTTGCTATACTGTCTGCTTTAGATATGATAGGCTACGGTTCATATATGCAGAAGTTATTTACCTTCTCTCTGTCAGAACGCATGACTTGTTTTATCTCTACTATATTAGTCATGCTTTATCTAGTATTTCTGTTAATAAAATCATTTGGTAAATTGCTCATTTTTCCAACAAGTACCTCCAAGTGTTTCCATGGAGCAGGGGACAAGTGAAGTCATGTTGTTCACAGAAGCTATTTCCCCACTTCTGTAATACGATTTCGATGTACAATGGGGATTTTTCGCAGGCCATAATGGATTCTATCCCAAGCAATCTAGAGGGGAGAGTGATTGTGTCGTATGGATAAAGGAGCCCTTGTAGAAAAAAACTTAAACATGCATGGCAAAAGTATTAGAAAAGATTTGCCATGTCAGGAGAATATAGATAAAAAAACAAGTTTAAAATGCTATCTAAAGGACAACAAAAAGACACTAACACAACATGCTTTGTTTGATGGCAAATTAGCTAAATGGCAATGTCACTAACACTGTTCAATGGCAAAAGAAAACAACACTAAGTATGCTTTCGTGGCAATTTATCTAATTATGTGTAAAAGATTAGATTGGTAGTTAAGAAACTTTTTGATATCTAGGTAACGACAAGTTGTTGACTTATTTTTGCCATGAACAGTCACGTCAATTGTATGAACAATCATGCTTTCCCCTAAAAATGTAAAGTCAAGACAAAACTAGCCATGGCAACAAATGTTGGGACATGGAAACAAAAAACTAACCTATTAGCTTTGTTCCCTAAAAATCATGGCAATCTTGCCATCTGAATAAAAATGCAGGCAACACCGCGTCGGCGTCGGCTCCGCCGCTTGACCTCCCCCGCCGCACTCCTCCTCCACACCACGACCACCTTGAGCCCGCCTACGCCGACAGGGAGCACAGAGAGGGAGGGCCGAGGCCGTCGGTGTGGTCGGTGGGAAGAAAGATGATAAGGGAGGAGTTGGCGACGTGAGAGAGAAGGGGATGTGTAGTGCGAAGAGAGTGGATCTGTTCGTTCATGACGACTTTGCTTTTTCCCGAACAATCTCCTCCGCATACATGGTTGTGGTCTTATCTTTAAGATGCGTGCTCAAAATCCAATGGTGAAAAGGACGTTCAGTCCCAAATCCTAAAATACCGACGTCAGTTTTTTATTATCATTTCTGTGCCTTAGTATGGGCTATGGCCATTGTTTGTTTGTACTTAAAACCAATTCTCCTTAATCAATGAAACGTGCAAATCTTTTGCCATTTGTTTCCAAAACTAAAAACCCTAGTGTGCCAATAATCGGTCCTCGGCGATAAGAGCCTAAATAATCGGTTCGCATGTGGCCGTAAAGAAGTGGTTGAAGCACAATGATGCGCGTTCTTGTGTCGTCGATAACGATTGCGACTCTTAAAGCATCTTCAACAGGCGCGCCAAACTAGCGCTGCGCCGTAAAATCCCCTCTTTTAACGCGCGCGCAACCGGAAGAGCTGCTTCAACGGGCGCGCGAAAACCGCGCGCGCGGCATACGTAGTCCAGCGCGCGGGCCGAAACTCAATCGCGCGCCGCTTATTTGCTACGCCCGCTCCCGCGCGCTGGACTCTCGCGCGCTCGCTCGCACCTCCCACCCCCCTCCAGCCGCGCCGCCGCCGCCGACCGCGCCACCCGGCGACCGTTCCGGCGCTTCCCCGGCCTATCCCCGCCCCGCGCGCGCTTTCTCCGGCCCCTCTCTAGGCCCGCCTCCCCGCGCGCGTGCTGGTCCGCCGACGAACAGCGCCCGCGCGCTCGCTGCCGCTCGGCACCCGCTAGGTGTTCGACAAAACGCCTAGAAGGTATGTATTGCTTAAAAGCCATGAATTTCGTGCATGTTGATTGTAGTTTTTTATTTATAGCATAGTATTCAACATTGTAGATGAGTTCTTCGTATGATTCTTTCGAAGAAGAATTTGATATGGAAGAGGAGGAGGATCTTGCAATGACCCTAGCTATGCATATTAATAAAAAACCGAAACACGGTGGTTCGGTTATGGGTCGGCAAAAAATTTGGAGGGATAGGATCGATGCCCACAACAGATTGATCAGGCATTATTTTGCGGAGAATCCTACATACCCCGAGTCGTATTTTCGTCGCCGGTTTAGGATGAGCACCGAGTTGTTCAGGCGCATTGCAAAGAAACTAGCGAGCCATGACCGCTTTTTTCAGCAAAGGAGGAATGCCGCCGGAGAGCTCGGGCATAGCACCTTTTCAGAAGGTGACAGCCGCTTTGCGTATGTTGGCATACGGTATACCGGCTGATCTAGTTGATAATCACTTGGCTATGGGTGAGAGCCAAGCTATCATGTGTGTCGAGCGCTTCGCGGTTGGAATTGTGCAAGTGTTTGGCGAGGAGTATTTGAGATCTCCCACCGCTGAAGACGTCGCAAGGCTTTTGGCGATGAACAAAGCTCGCGGCTTTCCTGGCATGCTTGGCTCAATAGATTGCATGCATTGGAGTTGGAAGAATTGTCCAAAGGCATGGCATGGGCAATTCCACGGCCAAAAAAGGGTTCCACTATAATCCTTGAAGCGGTGGCCGATCAAGAGACTTGGATTTGGCATGCATTCTTTGGAATGCCTGGATCTTTGAATGACATCAATGTTGTCAACCGGTCACCACTGATGAGTAAGATTGCAAATGGGGAGTTGCCACCGGTGCAGTTTGTAGCAAATGGCCGTACATACGACTATGGATATTATCTAGCGGATGGCATCTATCCAAAGTGGCAAACCTTTGTTAAACCGTTGAAAAAGCCAGAAGGTAAGAAAAATCTTGATTTCCATAATGCTCAGGCGGCGGCTAGAAAAGATGTGGAGAGAGCTTTTGGGATTTTGCAAGCCCAATTTGCTATTGTGAGAGGACCGGCTAGATTTTGGGATCAGAAGATGCTTTGGTACATAATGCACGCTTGTGTGATCATGCACAATATGATCATCAAGAATGAGCGTGGCCAAGATGTAGACTACTCTCAGTATGAGCTCTTGGGACATCCGGTGCGAGTGCGACGGAGGGCTGAAAGGGTGGCCCGTTTTGTTGCCTCCTATCATGCCATTCGACGTCCCGCAACGCATAATGATCTTCAGAAGGATCTCATTGAGGAGTGGTGGGTATGGAATGGACGACAAAGAGCATCATGATTTGTGCGTTCGTTATTGTATTGTTGAACTATTTGTTGTGTTGAATTGCACTATTTGTTGTATTGAACGATAAACTGTTTGTTTGAGTTGTAATAAACGAAATTGAACTATTTATTTTTGTTTGTTTTTGATATTTTTGCTTTTGGTTTCGAATGCATATGTTGTTTGTGCGCGTCGCGCGCGCCGCATTTTTGCGCGTTGCTGGAGCGGCGCCCGCGCGCTGCATTTTAGCGCGGTTGCTAGAGCCAGCGCTGCGCGTCGCGCCAAATCAGGTGATGCGCGCGCGGCATATGTGTTTTTTGCGCGCGGCCCGACCGGCGCCGGTTGGAGATGCTCTTATCTCTTGACCACAAGAGACTTTTTCTTGTTCCCGCAAAAAAAAGAGAGACTTTTTCTTGCACAAAGTATTCTTATTACAAAAAGAACTGTCAGGGATAGAAAGTATTCGTCACAACGCACAATCCATAATGCTCTGGCACGACCACAAACCCCGGGAGGCACGCAGACCAACGTGCAAACACGACACGAAATTAAGACGACCGAAATCCTCGAAAGTGACCGATGACCTGCACTGCCTCTTCCCTGGCACGCCCGCCGACGTTCAGAACAGCGCCACCTTGAGCAGAGCCCCCGCCGCCGCGGCGACGACGGCGCCCATCGCCGGGGCCAGGGAGCCCCCGGCGGAGGCGCCGGACGGGGTGGAGCCTCCCGCGGACGAGCCGCCCCCGGCGACGGTGACGGCGAGCTTCATGCCGCTGGCGCAGTGGCCGGGGATGTTGCAGATGTAGTAGTGCGTGCCGGGGGTCGCGAGCGTGACGGTGGTGGCGCCGCTGTCGTCTTTGGCCAGCGCGTTGCTGCCGGAGCAGGACGTGTAGCCGCCCTGGCTCACCTCCGTCACCGTGTGCACTTTGCTCACGTAGCTGAACACTGCAAGCCAAAATTCCAACACAATTTCAACACGTAGTACGTGCATGCAGTATACTCGTGCTTGTCACCGACGGCGAAGAGCTCGGTCGCTCACCTAGCGTGTCGCCGACGGCGAACGACTTGCCGCTGGTCCAGCCGGAGTAGTCGACGCCGGTCACCCAGCCCTTCGCTTCGCCGACGGTGTACGACACGGCCGCGGCCATGCCCGCGCAGCCCGCGACGACGAGCACCGCGAGGAGAGCGGCAGAGGAGGACGCCATATGGTCGACGATATGAGGAAGGAGAGTGCGAACGAGAGAGGTTGGCACTGGAAATGATGCAAAGGATATATGACGATGGATGTATGTTACCACTCACCCAAACCCTTTCGCACTGTGGATGTAGCGGTGTCGCACAACGGACCGGAGGTTGAGAGGTCTATTTATACACATCAGATCTCCACGTCCCCTCTCATAATTTCCGGTGCGAAATCATAAGCTTACTAAAAAACATAAGCTTTCCGTTTCACCTTTCCTTCGTCCAATCTCACGTCCCCCATCCCTTCTCTCTCTCTCTCTCTCTCTCTCTCTCTCTCTGCCTTTCATGTTTGAATTTTCTTCTATCTTATATCTTTCTAAAATCAACTTAACCGTATCATGTCTTATTAACTTTCTAAAAGAAAACAATAATTTCTTTGGTAAGCTTTTATCAAATACAAGTGTTATCAAGAAGATGACATGTAAATTATGATGATTGCGTATAAAAACTTGCTCAATATAAGTTCTAAACAATAAGATGACAGATAAATCATGGTGATTGCGTACAAAATTTTGCTAAAATTTTAGTGCATTAAAGTGCAGGCGTGCAGTCACGGTCTAATCTACTAGAATGTCTATGCTCATGTTGGAACGCACGAACAATTATCTAAGTATAAAGTTTAAAGAAAGAACCAGTAGCCGGTGACAGCTCCCTTTTCGCTGATATGGTTTCTCGTCGACAAAATGCTTTCGGTGTGGGTGCAGCGTGTGAACCGTGAAGGGAATGGAACCGGACGGACGGAATGCCTTGGGTGCGGCTCACTCAAAGCGCCGCCGGCGCCTAGCTGGTCGGCATCTCGGCGCAGTATCATTTCCGCCGCTCGCGAGCTGGCGGCCTCACTCACATAGCAGTATATATCACTTGTCTAGGACTGAAACGTGTGAATTTTCTGCCAGCTTTTGGGCAAATGATCGAGGGATCAAGACCTGGGGCGCATTGAGAACGCAAAAGGAGGGCCGGGGTTTTCGTTGGCTTTTGAATGAACAAACATTATCAGTAGTAGGGTGCTCCGCCTGGCTGGTCAGGGAACCGATGCGATGCCAAAGCGCAGGAACAGCAAAGGCAATGGGCTAGTTTTAGTTGGTTTTCCTGCTCCTATGATGGATCGTTTTCGCACAGGGTGCATGATGGTGGCGATGCTGTGTTTTTTTTTTGAAAGAGATGCTGTGCTTTTTACATGAATGAAACGAAGGGACGGACGGAGGAGAATGCATGTGTGCTGTTTCACCAAATCCTTTGACCTGAACGCGCTCCACCTAACGCGTACGGCGTACAGAGACTGACGAGAGGGCAAAGGATAGGATACAACCGGACAGGAAGGCGCAGAGCTCAGACTCGGTCTCAAGCACAGTACATCACGGAATGTTCATGCGGATGCAGCAGTCATGCATCTTCCATCTTCAGGTTCAGGTGCAGTTTTAGACGTGTACAGAGCGTGCGTATCATGTGAGTAGCCGGGCAGGTGTAACCGCAGAATGTACTGGGTGGAAATATAATGCGACACACATACTCCCTCTGGAAAGAAATATAGAGCGTTTATATCACTTTTCTTATATTTCTTTACCAAAGGAGTACATATGCATTCTTCAGACGCAGTGTTCTTCAACATTATCAGGATTACACGGTGCTTCTGTTAGAATAAATCTAATTCTATCGTCAATCTATCGAGGATCAAGCACTCACACAAACACGACACCTAATTTATTAACGAGGTTCATCGATATGGCTACGTCTCCGAAGGCCTGACTATGGGCGCTCCTCCCCATGACACCGCCACAACATCGCATCCCGAGCGCCGACACACGCCGCCGGCTTTCCCGCATGCCTGTGCTATTATGTTGGCATATGTTATATCGTGTGTCTACCTCTACTATATATGAGAGGTTTAGGATACAAGTGTTTTATTAGGACACAACTCCTACCCTGTCTACACACAGTACAAAACCAAGTCCAACTGTAACCTACCTTGTACAATAATATTCGACATAGCTCTAATAAACTTCACCTTGGCGAATATTCTTCACCACCTTGGATTCATCCATGCGTCGAACCTCCATATACATTGGACTTGAGATACGTCATGAGCACCGTTGCTACTCCCAGACTCCATGTGACTCCACCTGCAACTATAGTACCTTCTCGTCTTCTTCACAGTCAACACTCGAGCAAAATTAAGATCATATTTACTCTACTTTGTGCTCCCAACTTTCAGAGTATCCGCTCAATGCCATCACACACCGATCATTGACCTGTGTGAAAATGAACAACTAACATATTGGACGCCACATATTAGAGTTACATGAACTCAACATCACCGCTCTTTCATGACCGTCTGTCTGAAACTTGAAGGAATTTCACCGTCGTCCTATGTCACCCTGAATCAAATTCGCAATTGTCTCACCCTTCTTTCGGATAGTCTCTGGCATGTCCCACAACTATAGCACTCCACCTCCTTCTGTATTTTTCATCTGCACTTTGCCATGTGCACCGAACACCACATAATATACGACCATGTATTCTCTCAGCTTTTGACAATTTCAGACTCTTCGTCACTTTCTCAGATTCTCCATGGTCAACTCCTGTCCATCTTCTGGCACCGATAGACCCAGTCACCAACTTGAATCCGGTACTCGTTAACACTGCTTCAGCACCCCCTACATAATTTGTCTGAACACATGTCTGACCACCAGTGCCTTGGCCTGTCGCGGTGTCTCGTGCTTACCGCATGCCTCGCCGCTATCACCGCGTCGAGCCTCTGCTATCCTGGCCGAGTCTCCTGGATAGCTAGCCCCCACTGACTCAATCCCACTGCAGAGAACCATCGATCATCACCGTCCGATGCCGAGTATCATGTCTCCATCAAACCACTGGTAGCCAGTCCGATCCACGTGTCTCTCGCCATATCCCGCTGAAATAGGCTTCGATTCTCCGATATCTTACACCGTAGCCCCTCCATCAACACAGAGCATAGTCATCCATGAGACTCCATCTCCACCTTCAACATGACTCCATGTAGTTGCGCTATTCTACCCCCCGCGCCCTGTCGACTTCAAGCTCTCTCATGTGTACACTGCCTTGAATCAACCCTGCGTCATAGCCATGTCGAAGCTGCACAAGCCCTCAGGCCTGCACCACGTGTTTCCACGCTCCAGAAGTCGGCCACCATCAACATCACGTTCCTATGTCGTCATCGCTAAAATCACCGCCGTCTTCTGCTCAACCGACATCCATATCGATCCATTAGACTGTCCAGTTCGACCAGCCGAAATTATCCGATTGCAGCCATGCTCCACCCTGTGTCGTGTCTGCCCTGCACATCTCCATGCCTTGCTTAACGCCCTGTGTATGCATGATCCTGCCACAACGCACTCCAGATTCCTCCGAGCCTTATACACACGTCGCCTTCTCCGGCCGCATGCACTTCATCTTGATCAACTTGGCTTCCTGCTACCCCTTCAAGTATACTTCCTGCATATCTCTGGTGCAACACTTGAATATATAGCATAACCTGCCAACTCCATCAATCACGTGTGAATTTGCGGCTCTGCGTCATAATCATGCTGCCATCCTGTATACAATCCATGCCCGAAACAAAGTGCCAAAAGATAGAGCCTTATAGATATCCAACATGCATACACGTACCAAAGAGACATGTACGAACTCCATCATCACATGACGCCTGGGTCTATACTCCCATCCTTTTTTATTTGTTTTGTCCGACACATCAAATTGATACAATGGCCTGCATTATCTGGCTTTTTTCCAACAAAAACTCGTGTCAATCTGCTACACACAACTCCAGCATGCACGCACGAGCCAGCTAAACTAGGACCTCGCCAGGTATTGCGCCCGAGCTGGCTCCTGGGACTTGCGCCCCTGGTCCACCGTCGCTCCCTCAATGGCGGAGCCCCGCCTGGGCCAAGACCCATGTTGCGCTGCTACGTGGCCCTGCCCGCATCGCTCGCTCTTGCATGGGACTTGTCCAGGTCAAGCATGCTGCTCCTGGTTTCGATTGGAACCGATCGGATCTGACCTGCTACTTGCGCTATCCGCCGCGCCGCCGCCGAGAACTCCTGGTGCAAATCGGTCTGCCTCCCGCTTCTGATTCCTTCGTGTACTTGCTGACTTCCGCTGCTTCGGAAAATTCCATTGATAGTCCTAGTTTGCCGTCCACCACCGACGAGATTGCTCCTGATTGCTTGACACACCATGGTTTGAACTAATTTCTTTTGCAGCCTTTGGCATCATCACCTCTAGATCAACAAGCGCAGCCTCAAATCGAACCTTGCTCATGATACCACTTGTTAAAATAAATTTGAGGCCACCATCAATCTACAAAGGACCAAGCAATCACACAAGCACGACACCGAGATTTGTTAATGAGGTTCACCGATATGGCTACATCCCCAGGGCCTGACTACGGGCGCTCCTCCCCATGACACCGCTACAATACCGCACCCCGCCGGCCCGGGCGCCGGCACACACCGCCAGCTCCCCTGTGTGCCTGTACTATTATGTTGGCATAGGTTACGTCGTGTGTCTACCTCCACTATATATGAGAGGACTAGGATACAAGTATCCTATTAGGACACAACTCCTACCCTGTCTATACACAGTCTAAAACTAAGTCCAACTGTAACCTACTTTGTACAATAATATTCGACACAACCCTAACAAAGTGGTATCAGAGCCCAGGTGCCCGAAATAAATCTCGGTGAACTCACGGGTGGCCGGTCATGGTTGGTGGGCTAGAAACGCTGGTGTTAGCGGGCCCATGGGTGACCGATGTGTGAGGGAGAGATTGTTGGGTTTAGTCTCACATTGGTTGTGGGAGGAGACATAACACGATTTATAAGGATGGGGGAGTCCCCTCCTAACAGGCTAGTATTTTGGGGGAGAGGGCCCAAGGCCTCACATAAGTCGGTGTTGCTCTTCGCTTGGGCCTGATTAACGCATGTGGGTCAGAAACGCTGGTGTAGCGGACCCGAGATTGCGTAATAGCTTCAGACCCTGGCACCCAACAAACAATCACCATTTCTTACTGGTCATGGGGTCCTAGTTCATATAGGCCACAACGAACATACTCAGCCGTCAGTCCCGGAGCTCAGACTCGGTCTGAAGAATAGTACGCCACGACATGCGCGGATGCAGTAGCCAAACATTTGAGAAGAGCAACTTTAGCATATTTGCCGTATCAATCATCACCATCCGTCATATGGAGAGTGCGCTCCATAGATTTTCCATATTGGTGATGGAGGCCACGGATGTGGAGGCCACGGGGAAAACAGATTCAAAAGGAATCATCCTTGTTTTTCTTACATGTGTGTCTCACTTTGTCATTGATTACAACGGGTTCTTCCCTAAAAATAAAAAAACCGGGACACATTTGATTCCATATTAGTTCAATTTTGATTCAAAACAAATTTTATAGATAGGTCATACTATAGTTGGCCACGACCACCACCAATGCCACGGCCGCGTAGAATGCGGCAATGTTGGTCTGGATGGCTTGGAAATGCGCCTCAGCTGCTCGTCCCAGGCTGACCATTCAACCACTTCGACTTGCTCGGGGCCCAAATCTACTGCTCCAGGGCAGCGTCCATATGCTCAACCTCCTCCAGGGTCACTTTCATCTGGTCCCCAAAGGGGGTTAGAGGATCCGCGGGCTGCTGCTCCTCCTCCTCATCCCCTGCGGATGTGCTTTTGACGAGGAAGTGGGTCGTGGATTGAATGCGGGAGAGATGGGAATGAGTGGCATCGGAAAGAGGACCGAGGCAAGAAAGTGGAGGGCGCCAGCCTTTTGGCCGGTCAAAAGGCGCGCCTCCTAGTCAGAACATTGCAGCGGCCATGCTCGCATGCCTCTCCCCTGCTCACTTGTCTTCTCCATCCTGCTAGCTGCAAGCCAAGAGTTGATGCCGCGTGGCAGCCATCTGATGAGCCGCCACATGAATGTGAGTGTACGGGCATACCACTAATGGCGGGGTGTCTGTCGCCGGTGATGTGTGGGGTGCCGAGTTGCTTCAAATCCCCCACGTGGCATGAGGAGGTTGTAACGCCCTCGATGCGGCTATATCTCCGACGTGTCGAAGCACTACTTAGAGGCATAACCACATTGAAAGCAATGTCGCAAGTGAGGTAATCTTCACACAACCCATGTAATACATAAGGGAAAGAGATACATAGTTGGCTTACAATCGCCACTTCACACAATACATGAATTAAAGCATTACATCATCCAAATACAATCAAGGTCCGACTATGGAACCAAAATAAAAGAAGAACCCCAAATGCGACACGGTCCCCGATCGACCCCAACTGGGCTCCACTACTGATCAACTAGTACGAAACAACACAGAGGACAAGATCTTCATCAAGCTCCTCCTGAGCTTGGTTGCGTCATCTGCACGGACTCATCGGCACCTGCAAGCTGGTTTTGGAAGTATCTGTGAGTCACGGGGACTCAGCAATCTCACACCCTCGCGATCAAGACTATTTAAGCTTATGGGTAAGGTAAAGGTACGAGGTGGAGCTGCAGCAAGCGACTAGCATATATGGTGGCTAACATACGCAAATGAGAGCGAGAAGAGAAAGCGAAGCACGGTCGAGAATCTATGATCAAGAAGTGATCCTAGAAACAACCTACGTCAAGCATAACTCCAACACCGTGTTCACTTCCCGGACTCTGCCGGAAAGAGACCATCACGGTTACACACGCGGTTGATGTATTTTAATTAAGGTCAACTTCAAGTTTTCTACAACCGGACATTAACAAATTCCCACCTGCCCATAACCGCGGGCACGTCTTTCGAAAGTTCAAATCCCTGCAGGGGAGTCCCAACTTAGCCCATCACAAGCTCTCACGGTCAACGAAGGATATTCCTTCTAGCGGGAAGACCCGATCAGACTCGGAATCCTGGTTACAAGACATTTCGATAATGGTAAAACAAATCTAGCAACACCGCCTGAATGTGTCGACAAATCCCGATAGGAGCTGCACATATCTCGTTCTCAGGGCACACTCAGATGAGCTCTCCATACAACTAAAACCAAACCCCGAGTTTCCCCGAGGGGGCGCTGCACAGGGCTCTAGTTTGGACCAACACTCAGAGGAGCACTGGCCGGGGGAGGGGGGGGGGTAAAATAATGATGACCCTCAGGAGCGCGACTCCCAAGGGAAAAGAAAAGGCTAGGTGGCGAATGGTAAAACCAATGTTGGGCATTGCTGGAGGAGTTTTATTCAAAGTGAACTGTCAAGGGGTTCCCATTATAACCCAACCGCATGAGGAACGCAAAATCCGGGAACATAACACCGATATGACGGAAACTAGGGCGGCAAGAGTGGAACAAAACACCAGGCATAAGGCCGAGCCTTCCACCCTTTACCAAGTATATAGATGCATTAATTAAATAAGAGATATTGTGATATCCCAACAAGTAAACATGTTCCAACAAGGAACAACATCTCCATGCTCCAACAAGGAACAAAATTCAATCTTCACCTGCAACTAACAACGCTATAAGAGGGGCTGAGCAAAGCGGTAACATAGCCAAACAACGGTTTGCTAGGACAAGGTGGGTTAGAGGCTTGGTTCAACAATATGGGAGGCATGATAAGCAAGTGGTAGGTATCGCAGCATAGGCATAGCAAAAGAGCGAGCAACTAGCAAGCAAAGATAGAAGTGATTTCGAGGGTATGGTTATCTTGCCTGAGATCCCGCAAGGAAGAAGAACGAGTCCATGAAGAAGACAAATGGACGTAGACGAACGGGTCCTCACAAACGCGACGTAATCGGAACCAACCCGAAGAAGCAACACCAGAAAGGAGCAAACAACATAGTAAACAACCAACACATGACCATGGCATGATGCACAACCAAGTATGATGCATGTACGGTTTAATGAAGCATGGCATGGCAAAGTGCACAAGCAATTCTATAAATTAAGTGGAGCTCACTATGCAACGAGTTGCATATTGACGAAACACCACAACAAGTTATTTAGTTCGATCTCGTTTATGTACCCATCAATATTAAATGTTGTTAAACATGTCAAGAGGGTGAAGCAAAAAAAAACTACCTATCTAGGCAAGTTTAAATGAGGCCAGAATAACAAGCAACAAGTTCGGAAAAATCCCCATATGCATATTTTAAGGTTTGGTACTGTTCTGCCCTAAACCATATTTTATAGTTGTTAAACATGCAAAGTACAGCCACCATGTTAAACTAGGCATTTTTCCACCCCAACTACATATAAAGTTTATTAAATTCGGAGTTACGGTTATTTAGTTATGAATTAAGTCATTTTAGCATGGCATAGGAGCAAATTTAAACAAACAGCATTTTAAACATTTTAAACATAGATGAAAGTTACAAATTATTAATCTACACAAAATTCTAAGCAAGTTTCATATATAAATCATTTTAATATGATGCACGGTTATTAAGTTATTATATGCATGAACATGGAGGGTTTTTCTGCAAAACAGGTAAACTCTGGATAAAAGACAAAATCGCAGACACGGAAAAAAAACTACATTGGGCCAAATCTGTAGCCTGGCCCAACAGTTGCAGGGGCGCTGGAGGCTCACCATGGGCCTAGGCCCATTCGGTGGAGGAGGGAGACCCGCAGGGCGCGCAGCTGGGCCTGCGGTCAACGCGTCGAGTGGAGCGGGCGCGCTGCTCTGCTCGTCTCTGAAGAAGAACGGCAGTGCCAGGTTCAGAGCGACAAACTTGGCGGCGGGAACGGCTGGGAGCAGAGCTCCGGCAAGCGGGCGAAGGGGCAGCGAGGTACATGGCGTTCGGATCTAGCTGGAAACGGGTCTTGGACGCTGACAAGAACCCGATCCGGCGGCCGACGCCTTTCTCTGAAGAAGAAAGCAGCCATGGCGCGGGGGCTTCAGGCCGACGACGGGAAGTAGGGAGACAACGGCTTGGGACAGAGGGCCCGGTTGAGGACGACGCAGCGGAACGGGACGACCCTGGGCTCCTCCAGGCGGCGGCTTGCTTGCTCCGGCGAGGCGATTGTAAGCGAGGAGAGTTGAGGCGGCCGGCGAGGGTCTTCGGTTCGGTGGTGCTGACCTTGCAGAAGAAACAGGGCGACCATGCAATTAGCAGCAGCAGCAGGAGAAGAACAGCGAGAAACAGGGAGGAGGCGTGGCGAGGAGGACCTGCGGGTCGGAGCGGCTTGACGGCGGGGGCCATGGCGTGGTGCTGCTCTCGATCCACCCTGGATCGAGGCACGGGAGGAGGGGAGGAAGCGCGGCGCAACCTGCTCGAGCTCGAGGGTGAGGGCGGTGCTCGGGGTTGGCTGATGCTCTGCTCGGTGGTGCTCTGGCCAGGGCTCTCGGGAGGAGGAGGTTGCGGGATTGGGGCGCGGGCGCAACAGCTCGATGGTTGGGCGAGGGGATCGAGGGAGATTTGAGTGAGGGGATCCCGATGTGGAAGATGAGACACGGGGTGGCGGCGGAAGAGAAGGATGGATGGTACATCTCCCTAAAATTTAGGGTTTTGGTCTGATTTTGTTAGGGGTTGCCCACTATATTGTAACATCCCAAAATTCTAAATTTTGGAATGTTATAAACAAATAGATAGATTTGATTGATTGTTTGATTGATTGCGTGAAATTGAGTGAAATTCGAATTCTTTTGAAAGTTAAATGAGAGGGAATAAAAGGACTTTCCCAAACTTTCATATTTGCTTTCTGATCTCCATGAATTCAAATTCTTTTCAAACACAAAACCCTAGAGAGAAGATGACATGACTTCTTCCATTTAAAAAAATGAAAAGGGTGTTGAAAATATTTGAATTTCATTTGAAAATATTACCAATTCAAAAACTTTAAGCAACTCAATGATTTTCACGAGAGAAGATAAAATGACTTCTTCAAATTATGAAATATGAGTTGGGAGTTTCAAAGAAATTAAATTCAAAGTTCTTTTGAATTTATTTTTCAAATTGGAATACATTAGATCATCATGCATATCCTATTTTCTTGCATTTTGGTCGATCCTAGAAATTTCACGCAGCTCAAGGACCTTCGGAGAGAGTTGGAGATTTCGTTATTTTCTTATTTGAGAGTTTTCTCGAATTGGAAAAGAGGATCATTTGATTTATTTATTTCATCTTCAATTATTTTTCCGTTATCAAAAAAAATGAGAGAGGTAATAATATGACTTTCCCAAAATATAGGGAAAATAAAGATTTAATAAATAGATCAAATTTCGTTTTCCGGTGTTTGTTTGCGTTTTATTTGGATAGGGAAAAATGCGTGTTTTTGAAAATTTTATTTTAGGACTGTAGAAGAGTTCATTTTGTTCGACTCATTTTTAGGAGTCGGGGAAAATTTACTTTATTAGTTTTGGAGTCCGGTAGATTTTATTTTTCTGTGTTTTTCCGAGCGCGGAACCGTTTAAAAAAAAACTCAGCGCCTTGGGCCTAAGGCCCAAGCCGCCGGCCAGCCGGCCGAGGCCAAAGGCCACCGCCCCCAGCCAGCGTCGCGTGAGCGCCCAGGCTCCAGGGAGCCGCCGCCGTTGTCTTTTGGAAGTCCTAGTAGGACTTTTGTCCTACTTTCGCTTATTCCGTTTCTTTTTCTAGATCTTTCCTATTCCTAGTCTATTTCTTGCTCCCTACTCCAAGTTTTGTCACCCCTTCCCAATATAAATACTCCCACACTCCCCTCTAAATCATCAAACCCAAAAGTCCCAAGCCTCCGCCGCCCTGCGTCACCGCCGCCACCGCACCTTGCCGCGCCGCCGCCGCCCTGCGTCACTGCCGCCGCCGCACCTTGCCGCGCTGCCGCCGCCCTGCGTCACCGCCGCCGCCGCACCTTGCCGCGCTGCCGCCGCCCTGCGTCACCGCCGCCGCCGCACCTTGCCGCGCCACCGCCGCCCTGCGTCACCGCCGCCGCCGCACCTTGCCGCGCCGCCGCCGCCCTGCGTCACCGCCGCCCCTTGCCCGCCGCCGCCGCCCTGCGTCACCGCCGCCGCCGCACCTTGCCGCGCCGCCGCCGCCCTGCGTCACCGCCGCCGCCGCACCTTGCCGCGCCGCCGCCGCCCTGCGTCACCGCCGCCGCCCTGCACCGCCGCCGCCGCCCAACGCCGCCGTCGCCGCCGTTCGCCGGAGGTACCGCGCCGCGTCTCTTCTTTCCCTCGGTTCGGTTTTTCTTATAAACCGTTCCGATTCTTTTCTTCTCTACCGATTCGTTTTCTCTCCGATTCTTCGCCAAACCGTTCCGGTTTTCTAGATCGGTTTTCGTTCTTCTTCGACCGTCTTTCAACGAACGTGATCACCGATTATTCCCGGTTAACGAACGCCGTTCGTTTAACCGTTCTCTTTTTCTTTCGTCGGATTTATTCCGCGATCGCGATCTCAGATCCGATCTTCGTTCTAGTTTATCTTCTCGCTCGTTTATCGGAATCAGGTGATTCAAGCGCCTGGAGTTTCGTTTCGAAACCGCCGTTCCGTCTAATCAACCTAAACAAGTTTTTGCCCCGGTAAAATTTGACCTAGTTTCAACTTGCTAGAACCGAGTTGTTTTCTTCCGCCGTTTGTTTTCCGTTTTGTTCGGTTCGTTCTTTCTTTGCAACCGGAGTTCTTAAGTTGAACTACCTGGTTCGTCTCTTGTTCGAGTTTTACTTGTGCATTAGATGAGTACTTATTGTGTGGTTACTATTGTTTGCTTACGATAGATTGACCGGAGTGTGACGAGTAGATCTATCAAGAGTTTTGAGTGCGAATCATCTTCATCAACATTGCAGGCAAGTTCACACTTTGATCATACCTTTTCTACAACCCAGTTTTATTGCATTAGATCAATCCTCACACATTGCATGATTAGGATCTAATTAACTTGTGGGATGGGAAGTAGATGAGGTAGTACCTATTACCTGTTTATTATCAAACCTTTGGGAGTTACTTCTACGTTTGCTTATTATGCCATGCTATGCTAGTAGACGTGGATTGGGTGAGTGATATCCATGACAGATGTGAGATTGATAATTAATGGTTTATCTAAGGTGGCAACTTAAACACACATCTGGGTGGATTGAGGCACCTGATGTCTATCAGGACTTGCCTGTTTTTTTGGACCGCCACCCAGGCTCAAAGGGATCATAAGATCTTTCATGCTAGAAACTTCCGTGTGCAGCCACAAGCCATTATGGGCTCTGGCATAGTTGACTAAGTTGCGAACTCTTACGGGGTGGACTAGCAGATGTAGGGGATGTAGGTGGTACTGGTCTACCCCACATGTAAGGTGCTAGCGCTTCTGAAAGACTATGTCTCGGTCATCCGTCTTCTCAAACACCATGTAGTGCGAGAAACCAAACGGAGGCGATCGAGTCTTGTGGGGAAAAGTGCGCAAACCTCTGCAGAGTGTACAAAACTAATCATGATTAGCCGTGTCCCCGGTTATGGACAACTTGAGTATCTAGTACTTGAATATCATTGTGAATCTCAACACGTTACTTCTAATTAATGTTGTTGGGTTTTAATTATTTTTAATTGGGATTGAGAATGCTGTCAACCATTCTCAATGTTTCACAACCACCCTGATAGTAATTAATCTTATTCCTTTGCAGTAGGGAAAAATTGGCTTTACGCAAAAACCTTATAACCATAGAGCTTTTCCACCAGCCAAATATGCATGTAGTGATAGCCATTGATTCATCATTCTCTATGGTGTGAATTTGCCAGTACATTCAATGTACTGACCCGTTTTCGGGCTGCAACGTCTTATGTTGCAGGTTTCTTACGACGAGTAAGTGATACGTTAGGGTTACGATTTCTACACTCAACTTTGCCGTTGGTGTTGATGGGTAACCACAACCTTGTTGCTTCCGCGATTTTGGATTTTAGGTAATAGTATTTACGTTACTTTATACATGTGATTTACCTCTGTTTTAAATTCTTCGAGTACTGTGTGTGTCAGCATACTGATCCAGGGATGACACGTAAGCACAGAGACTTGACCCATTCGGGTCGGGTCGCTACAAGATGGTATCAGAGCACATGTTGACTGTAGGACGTGACCCTAGAATCTGGCAAGCCCATAGCAAAGATTTTTCTCTACAACTTTTCCTTTCAAAAAGATCTTTTACCTCTCTTCTCTTCTGAGCTTATTCAAAAATTCCCTTTAGTGAGACCATACCCCCTTTTCCCTTTTGACCACATGAAGATTTGACTGATGAGACCACTCCAAGAAGTACAAGATATCGGACAACTAAGACCACTTCGAAATGAAGAGTATTTTCCGTGCATCTGAATAGTGGAAACTACAACGGTTGAAGACCGAAGACAAGTAGAATCTGAAGGCTCTGAAGAATCCCTAGATTTGTATGGCCTAGGAAGGCTACCCTTATGGAACTTGGCAGACTATGGAAGCTGTCAATACCCGAGATCAAGGTGTATGGGAGAAAGACCGAAACAAGGAGCATGAGAACTCAAAGTTCTGTTAAGGAAAACCCTAAGGCAGAAGATATCAACTATGGAATGATAGCTCATGAATGACAAGAGCAGAAACATGGTTATCCGTGATGTCATCGCCCGCTGATGCTACTGTCACCGTGCTGAGTTAAGGATGCATTTCTTCAGAATGGATTTGATGGAAGAAGGCTGATGGAGCACCTAATAGTAAGATGAAGTTTTAACCTTAGCCGGTGTAACACCAGGGTCTGGAGTAGTACATCAAGAAGTTTAAGGTGGAGCTCCAGGAAGTCGTATTAGACAAGGAAGTATTTCATGAGGAACTCAGGATCCTGAAGATGAGAGTAGCCAAGCTGGAGGAGCTACAACCTCGAGATACCAGAGAATTGTCAGGAACTGAAGGACAGTATGACCATGGCTCATGCCAAGGATGTTGAAACCCAGAAGTTTGAAATGCAACTCCAGAATATTCAAGGATGTCATGAGAGACTTCGCGTCAACAGAGTTGATCTGGCGAAAGGACTTGAGAAAGATCAAGCACGACCGAAAGAAGCCATTGGAGGCATGAACAAGGCTTGAAGAGTTTGGCAACGTTGACCATTAGAAGACCAAACCCCTATTATATACCTGCGTTAGATGCGACGTTTGTGAGCTGTCATTTGTTTGATGTTTTCCCGACAGCCACAAATAAAATCTGTCTTTTCAAAACTATTGTTTGTATTGTGTGCATCCCTCTCTATCTCTCTTATCTTACCCCAAACCCATGGACCCAATAGATGATGAATGGAGATGAGCTTGTATTTTCTAGACCTATGAGTCAGTTGGAGACGGATCGATGGATCCAGAACATGGAGGATCACATGGAGAGTAACCCTATAGTTGGAAATGATATGACCCAGCATTCTCTTCAGTGCTTTGAAAGAGGTGCTGCTACTTGGTGGAAGATATACCAAACCATGAAAGGATGGCAAAGAGTAACCACTTGGAAAGAATTTAAGTTGACTTTGCTAAAGTCACAGTTTGTGTCCCAGAAGTTGAAGCCTTATGGAAAGGACATGAAGAAAACTTATGCATGCAAACTTTGTGGAGAAATAGGACACAACCATAAAGAACACAAGGATGAATGCCCTAACTGTGAAGGAAGTCACCCCGTTGAAGAATGCCCAACTAGGCAAATTACTTGTTTCTTGTGTGAAGGGACTACCCACTATCCTGCTCAGTGTCACATTTACCCCATGGTACGAAGAACCGTACAGCTGAAGGAAGAAGTAAAGAAAGGAGCCCTTATAAATTTTTTAGAAGAAACCGTGATGAAGGAAGATGTGGAGGACACACCGAAAGAGGAACCAATTAAACCCTGCACCAAGTCTTGCTATTCATGTGGAGAAGAAGGACACGTATCTCAAAACTGTATGAAGGGGGATCTAGTAGAATTCCCGGCTGAGGCAGTAGAGTATGACCCACAGGAAATAGAAGGCCTGATTGGAATGGAAAAGTCCAGAAAGAGAAACCGATTGGATTCCAGGAAGGACCTAAGTCATATCACCTGTTATAGGTGCAAGGAGTCAGGGCACTACCTCAACAGTTGTCCAAAAAAAAGGAAACCTCGATACTTGTCAGAAGTAATATGTTTTAGTTGTAATGGAGCAGGGCACTTTGCCAGAGAATGCCCCAAGGAGAAGGAAACTTGTGCTAGATAGTTGAGTTTGCAACAAAAGTACTGGAGTAGTAGAAGTGAGAACATTTTCTTTTGAGGTGTTGAGTTGAGACTTGTAATGGAAAAACAGGAGATTGTAATAATTTGAGAATCAATAAAGTTAGCAGTGTTGGTACTGATTTGGATTTTATGAGTTACTCTATGAGGAAGGATTTTGACCATTTTGAGGATAAGAGAAATATGGTCTATGGAAGATTTGCGCATTTTAAGGGTGGTAGTACCCTGTAAGAACCGTTGACCCCTGGAAAAGATAAGGATACTCCACTGAGTGGATTTCAGACAAAATGAATATGAGTTTTGTCTCGATATATGTGATGCCCCAATAGTATGTGGGATGAAGTTGGAGACCGACAGTTGTTTGGACCAAATGTGATCAAGGAGTCAGAAGAGAATGTTAAGTTGATTCGAGATAGGCTGAAGGTAGCTCAGTCCAGGCAGAAGAGTTATGTAGACTCACAAACTCAAGGAGGTAGTCTATGAAATTGGAGACAGAGCATGTCTTCATGTGTTCCCTCTGCAAGGAGTTAAACAAATTGGAGTTAAGGGAAAATTAGCCCCGAGATTTGTAGGACCATACCGAGTTTTGGAGCGTATGAGAGAAGTGGCCTACAAGTTTGAGTTACCCGAAGGACTGTCAGGAGTTCAAGATGTGTTTCACGTTTCTCAGTTGAAGAAGTGCCATGCAGAGATGACCAATATTCCCCTGTAAGGATGCTTGACCACGGAAAGGATAATGATGTTCCACGAAGTGGAACATGGACGTCATAAGTATAAGTTTTTATCTCGATATGAGGGATACCCCACGCGGATGAAGAGATGAGTTACCATTGGATATAAAGGAGGTATGATGTTGGAATATGGATCAATGGAAAACTCCATGATGAGTCAGAGTAATCATGTCCTAATATTGGTGCCAATAAAAGGAAAGAAGATAATACAATTGGATGGATTTAAGAATACTAGGAAGTTGGAAGTTGGAATAATGAACAGTTGCCCAATGATAAGTTCAAGGACTACAAGTGATGAGATGGGCCATAACCCACAGGCCCCAGGACCTGCCAAGAAGCAAGCACACTCTTGCTGAAGGAAAAACCCTGGAAGAGGATATGCCCGTATCGATAGACGATCTTATAGGAGTTTACGCAAAACCTGAGAGTTGTGAAGGAACGACAGATGTTTGTCTGGCTTGCAGAATCTATGGATTTATCCGAACTTGGTTCGTCGACAAGAGAAATTCTGCAATGCTTGTGAGGATGACCGAGTGTTAGAATGCGAGATTCGCTAAACCGTATACAAGGTAATGATTTGGGTGCGGGATGGATTGATCACCATACCGACTTACTCTTATTATTCGCCTTGCTATATGGGATGGTAAATCTGAGTGACTTGCCTATAGTAGAGAGACGACGATATTAAACCTTGTTAAGCCTTAGAATGGTATAGGTATTTTTCCTTGTACACGGCAGCTTTTTGCCAACCGTAGGTTATACGGTGAGGATCAACCCAGACCCATTTCCTGCAGGAGAAACCACAAATTGTTGACCACCATGAGATATCGATAGTTGTTTAGTCTTGGCGCCAGACCGTCAGCTAAGAAGACCCAATCTCGGAAGAACCTTACCAAGATGAAAGGATAGAAGAATTGTGGTAAGGTTATGCCACTACCGGAAGAGCCCGGATAAGGAATTATCCTGAAAATCTAAGAAGACCGACGCTGTCAAGAACATGGATGAAGTATATGAGTTTTGATGGAACCGTAACCATGCTTCTAAGGGTGGTAGCACCCCAGACCCCGTGTGATGATCGATGGATTTTGAGGAGACCCCCAAACCCTAACCTTTTCTTGCTAGCCTCTCCGAATCTCGAGGACGGGATTCATTTTAAGGGTGGTAGGTTTGTAACATCCCAAAATTCTAAATTTTGGAATGTTATAAACAAATAGATAGATTTGATTGATTGTTTGATTGATTGCGTGAAATTGAGTGAAATTCGAATTCTTTTGAAAGTTAAATGAGAGGGAATAAAAGGACTTTCCCAAACTTTCATATTTGCTTTCTGATCTCCATGAATTCAAATTCTTTTCAAACACAAAACCCTAGAGAGAAGATGACATGACTTCTTCCATTTAAAAAAATGAAAAGGGTGTTGAAAATATTTGAATTTCATTTGAAAATATTTCCAATTCAGAAACTTTAAGCAACTCAATGATTTTCACGAGAGAAGATAAAATGACTTCTTCAAATTATGAAATATGAGTTGGGAGTTTCAAAGAATTAAATTCAAAATTCTTTTGAATTTATTTTTCAAATTGGAATACATTAGATCATCATGCATATCCTATTTTCTTGCATTTTGGTCGATCCTAGAAATTTCACGCAGCTCAAGGACCTTCGGAGAGAGTTGGAGATTTCGTTATTTTCTTATTTGAGAGTTTTCTCGAATTGGAAAAGAGGATCATTTGATTTATTTATTTCATCTTCAATTATTTTTCCGTTATCAAAAAAAATGAGAGAGGTAATAATATGACTTTCCCAAAATATAGGGAAAATAAAGATTTAATAAATAGATCAAATTTCGTTTTCCGGTGTTTGTTTGCGTTTTATTTGGATAGGGAAAAATGCGTGTTTTTGAAAATTTTATTTTAGGACTGTAGAAGAGTTCATTTTGTTCGACTCATTTTTAGGAGTCGGGGAAAATTTACTTTATTAGTTTTGGAGTCCGGTAGATTTTATTTTTCTGTGTTTTTCCGAGCGCGGAACCGTTTAAAAAAAAACTCAGCGCCTTGGGCCTAAGGCCCAAGCCGCCGGCCAGCCGGCCGAGGCCAAAGGCCACCGCCCCCAGCCAGCGTCGCGTGAGCGCCCAGGCTCCAGGGAGCCGCCGCCGTTGTCTTTTGGAAGTCCTAGTAGGACTTTTGTCCTACTTTCGCTTATTCCGTTTCTTTTTCTAGATCTTTCCTATTCCTAGTCTATTTCTTGCCCCCTACCCCAAGTTTTGTCACCCCTTCCCAATATAAATACTCCCACACTCCCCTCTAAATCATCAAACCCAAAAGTCCCAAGCCTCCGCCGCCCTGCGTCACCGCCGCCACCGCACCTTGCCGCGCCGCCGCCGCCCTGCGTCACTGCCGCCGCCGCACCTTGCCGCGCTGCCGCCGCCCTGCGTCACCGCCGCCGCCGCACCTTGCCGCGCCGCCGCCGCCCTGCGTCACCGCCGCCGCCGCACCTTGCCGCGCCGCCGCCGCCCTGCGTCACCGCCGCCGCCCTGCGTCACCGCCGCCGCCGCCCAACGCCGTCGTCGCCGCCGTTCGCCGGAGGTACCGCGCCGCGTCTCTTCTTTCCCTCGGTTCGGTTTTACTTATAAACCGTTCCGATTCTTTTCTTCTCTACCGATTCGTTTTCTCTCCGATTCTTCGCCAAACCGTTCCGGTTTTCTAGATCGGTTCTCGTTCTTCTTTCGGACCGTTCGTCTCAACGAACGTGATCACCGATTCTTCCCTGGTTAACGACGTCCGTTCGTTTAACCGTTCGTCTTTTCTTTTCGTCGGATTTATTCCGCGATCGCGATCTCAGATCCGATCTTCGTTCTAGTCTTTCTTCTCGCCCGTTTATCGGAATCAGGTGATTCAAGCGCCTGGAGTTTCGTTTCGAAACCGCCGTTCCGTCTAATCAACTTAAACAAGTTTTTGCCCCGGTAAAATTTGACCTAGATTCAACTTGCTAGAACCGAGTTGTTTTCTTCCGCCGTTTGTTTTCCGTCGTTTGTTCGGTTCGTTCTTTCTTTGCAACCGGAGTTCTTAAGTTGAACTACCTGGTTCGATCTCTTGTTCGAGTTTTACTTGTGCATTAGATGAGTACTTATTGTGTGGTTACTATTGTTTGCTTACGATAGATTGACCGGAGTGTGACGAGTAGATCTATCAAGAGTTTTAAGTGCGAATCATCTTCATCTACATTGCAGGCAAGTTCACACTTTGATCATACCTTTTCTACAACCCAGTTTTATTGCATTAGATCAATCCTCACACATTGCATGATTAGGATCTAATTAAATTGTGGGATGGGAAGTAGATGAGGTAGTACCTATTACCTGTATTATTATCAAACCCTTGGGAGTTACTTCTACGTTGCTTATTATGCCATGCTATGCTAGTAGACGTGGATTGGGTGAGTGATATCCATGACAGATATGAGATGATAATTTTAATGGTTTATCTAAGGTGGCAACTTAAACACACATCTGGGTGGATTGAGGCACCTGATGTCTATCAGGACTTGCCTGTTTTTTTTGGACCGCCACCCAGGCTCAAAGGGATCATAAGATCTTTCATGCTAGAAACTTCCGTGTGCAGCCACAAGCCATTATGGGCTCTGGCATAGTTGACTAAGTAGTGCGAACTCTTACGGGGTGGACTAGCAGATGTAGGGGATGTAGGTGTACCGGTCTACCCCACATGTAAGGTGCTAGCGCTTCTGAAAGACTATGTCTCGGTCATCCGTCTTCTCAAACACCATGTAGTGCGAGAAACCAAACGGAGGCGATCGAGTCATGTGGGGAAAAGTGCGCAAACCTCTGCAGAGTAACAAACTAATCATGATTAGCCGTGTCCCCGGTTATGGACAACTTGAGTATCTAGTACTTGAATATCATTGTGAATCTCAACACGTTACTTCTAATTAATGTTGTTGGGTTTTAATTATTTTTAATTGGGATTGAGAATGCTGTCAACCATTCTCAATGTTTCACAACCACCCTGATAGTAATTAATCTTATTCCTTTGCAGTAGGGAAAAATTGGCTTTACGCAAAAACCTTATAACCATAGAGCTTTTCCACCAGCCAAATATGCATGTAGTGATAGCCATTGATTCATCATTCTCTATGGTGTGAATTTGCCAGTACATTCAATGTACTGACCCGTTTTTGGGCTGCAACGTCTTATGTTGCAGGTTTCTTACGACGAGTAAGTGATACGTTAGGGTTACGATTTCTACACTCAACTTTGCCGTTGGTGTTGATGGGTAACCACAACCTTGTTGCTTCCGCGATTTTGGATTTGAGGTAATAGTATTTACGTTACTTTATACATGTGATTTACCTCTGTTTTAAATCCTTCGAGTACTGTGTGTGTCAGCATACTGATCCAGGGATGACACGTAAGCACAGAGACTTGACCCATTCGGGTCGGGTCGCTACATATATATAGTAGGTGGCTAAAAAGAGAGGGGATTAGAGCCTCTAGATTTTGATCGAACGGCTTCGGGTGGTCTAAACAAAGAACGGATGATGTTTAGGATAACTCGGGATTGTTCCGGACCCACTGGTCATGACCGTGCGGATTCGGGTTCGGGGAAGTTTCGTACATGGTTGCCAAGGGGTTCGATGCACTGTGCAAAGAGGGATGCCGACAAAAGGCCACGGAGGCAAGGGGGGGTTAGGATGGGTTTCGGAGCTTCTGATCGCGACCGATGGATCTGATCAAGAGGGGGGATAGGTAGGCCTAGGGGCTAACTCGTCCCTCCGATCATAATCGGACGATCGCGAATAAATAGGTTAGGGGGCCCAATTAACGAAACGGAGATGTTTTGTAGATGTTTGGGGATGATCCGGACACAACGGTGGCAACTGTCTGGGTCGGGTTCGGGGCAGCTTTCAGATGCGCGTGAGGAGAGCGCGGGC
Source organism: Triticum urartu (assembly GCF_003073215.2). Taxonomy (NCBI): domain Eukaryota; kingdom Viridiplantae; phylum Streptophyta; class Magnoliopsida; order Poales; family Poaceae; genus Triticum; species Triticum urartu. The sequence continues at coordinate 312,538,350 of NC_053026.1, read as the reverse complement.
TGACAAGAGAGTTTAGGTAGGGCCTGACAGTGAGTGGGTAGTGGGTTATGCAGAAGGCCTCAGACTGAGAGAAGAGAAAAGAGAGAGAGACCCGATGACTGTTTCCGGAGACCGAAAACGTCTGACGTTTGACCGACTATATTGTCGCTATAGTTAATCGTTTGGGCGTCAAACGATCTCCGAATGCGATGAAACTTGGCAGGCGGCCTACCTACACCATAATAAGACCACACGCCAACTTTCAACCCAATCCGAGAACATTTTCCGGCCACTTATAAAATAATATTTCGAACGTGCCGCGGGCGCGTGCAAGTGTGTCTGGGCTCAGAACGGACAACGGACGGAACTGGGGGAACCCGGACGGATACAAGTTTTGAAAACATGATGATGCAATGCACATGATGACGTGGCAAGATGCAACACGCAAGCAAATGACAAGGCAACAACAACAAAACACCGGAAGACACCTGGCGCAACGGTCTCGGGGCGTTACAGAGGTAGAAGCTGAAATTTCCCTCCCGCGTTAGTGGTTTGGTTTGAAGCGAGCTCTATATTGACCATCCCCAAACTTCGAATATGAAATGTTGTGGTTGCAGGATGCAATTATCTCTTTGAATAAACCTCCGTAATCGTAAAATAGTACTCTCTCTCTCGTGCATAAATATAAAAATTTGTATTTTTAATTTGGACTACAGATGAACTGAAATGAGTGACTAAAACATACCTATATACATCCGATTTACAAAAAAGTTACTCCATTCGATCCATATTAATTGACACACAATTAGTATAACTTTAGTACAAAGTTGTACTAATTGTGCGTCAATTAATACTAAAGTTGTACTAATTGTGCGTCAAATAATATGAATTGGAGGGATTAGAACATCTTATATTTGTGAACCGATGGAGTATGTTTTTCGGTGTTGGGCCTAGCAAAAGAGGTTGTGAATGCACTATTTTTTACTATGGATCCAATACAAGATTCTATAGTGTTAGCTGAGACTAAAAATATTAGTGAGTTCTAAATGCTCCAAAATGATAAATTAAGCGAGTGCAACGGACAATGTTATATGATATTTGCATTGTGTTTATAAGAAACTAGGATGTACCTGTATCATGGTGGTTTTATCTTTCAGAGCATTATTATGACGACGGCTTCTCAAATTCTCCACAAACATATAACTGCCCATATTGGCTAAGATTTGCCAAGGTTTTGTCCGGTTCAATGCGAGAGGGCAACTGAATTACCTATAAAAGGGGAAACACATTTAACAAACCTAATATAAAATGGTAGGACCATCATGGCGCAGTTCAAGTGTTTGACATACCTTCTAGAAGCAAGTAATACCCCATGGATTTTCCAGTTTTGTAGCCTCTCTAGTAATTATCAAACGACCCATGGGATCTGAATGAACTTGAAGCTACATAAAACATTAATTAATAAATATCTATAAGAAAACTCAGTACTCCATATTCTCCAATAAGCATGAGAAAAAATATATGAAAAGTGAATAACTCATGAAGAATTAAATCACTAATGCATAACTGCACCCACATTTATTTAATTTCTATACCTCTTCACGTTGAAGGCTAGGAACATTTATCTCCACCCAGTCAGCATGAGATCCCATATCGATGTTTGTTCATTTACTTCTGTAATAAAAATCATTTTCAGCCAACCACATCCATGGAAATCAATGAATCAAGAGAGACAAAGCACATGAGCTTATTCAAAAATAAAGTGTATGCTAATTTTTCGGCGACCCACTTTTCTATATATTCACTAGGTTGGAATAATAAATTATGGAAAAACACTAACATTGCAAATTGAATACCAGAAAATATGTACCAAGAAATTCACTTATATCAAAATGGTATATTTTTAATCTAATATACACTAAAAAAATGGTACAAAAAACTTCGTGTTTGGACAAGTTATGATTTCTTAAGCCATTGGTCGAATATCCTTTAATTTCTATAGTTCTTATGTTAATATGAGATAGATAGCTGAAACGATGTTTTTTTTATTATCTACATGTTGTATTATTCTTTTCTTGAGTATTTATCAACTAATGAAATGGTGTGAAGAAGAATGTAACAAAAAACCCTTTATGTGACTAAAAAAGTGCATAAATGAAACTTACTAGCAACTAAACAAGGCTAGTAACCAAAACATAAATGTGAAAATGTTATGTTCAATGGTTTATGAAGATGCTTAAAAGAAGAGCTTTATTGTATATTATCAAGTCCGTGTTGTGAGTCTTTATCATCTTCAATGTTTGACACTGTTCTCCTCTTTGGTGAATCTACATAAATCCAATGGAAAATAGATAATAATATAAATGGATGGTAATTAATAAATTTAGGAAAAGATACCAATCCTTTAGGAGTCCCATCTTTCTTCAAGCAAATTATCCCCTTTATCTTACAACTTACCATTTTGTGGCGATCTCTGAGAGTGCCATTTTTGCATAGCAAAAGTTGCAAATCCCCTTTGAACTCTTCCAAACACACTTGGTCCACTCATATGTAAAACAAAATTAGAGCATGCATTCAGTATCTTGGCTGGCACATTTAAAATTGTATCGCTTTTGTATTTAAGATGTGTACATTAGCATCCTACCAGCACTATGTTCATTGTATTTCAAGATTTCAAATGCAAACTTAATTTTCAGTTCATTCGAACCACTATTTTGTTAAAATAGCTACAAAACTTAGTCATATTTATTTTATTTCCATATGTAATAGCATATGTTATACTTCATATAGTCGCACCCCTTTTCCAGAAGCATTTTGCTTTGTCGAGGTAGATGGAATAACCTTGAACTTGCATGCCTCATCCTTTTTCATCTCATATTTAAGGAGTACCTATAGGGGGAAACAATAAATGTAACTCAGACTGAGGTTTGTTATGTGAATAGCCAACAATTCTTGATGATCTCACAATATAATTTAGAAACATATTCTACTTCAATTTCTCTAACCATGAGACACCACTTCCTTTTAAGGATTCTCAAGATCCAATCCACATGTTACTGCCACATATATATCTGGATTATTTAGCCTAAAATTATTCCCATGTCATTATATTGGTTATACAGAGTAGATTCCAAGCCCTAAAGCCATGTTGACAACTTTGTGAAACTTAAGAAAAGTTGAATTTATTTTAGTTGGCAATGGCTCATTTCATAGGACTCGTAGAATATTTTAGTAAGTTTTTTATTCCACTGACTAGCTTGGTACCCATCAGGTCATTAACCATGGTAGGATTCAACCACAAAAATACCACAACTAAATAAATATAAAAGGGCGAGCCGAATATAAGAAGCACCTTGTGGTAGAAGTTGCGAGAGGACCATGAAACAGTTGTGCGTGTTCTACAAAAAAGATGATTGTCAAAACACATGAACAAAGCAGGAAAATAAGATCATATGCCAATTTATTCTAGCTTATGTCATTGCACAATTAAATATGAGGTTCATAAATGAAAAGGCAATCAAAATGCTTCCAAGAGAAGTGGAATTCACACTTTGGAGGTTTAAAAGGCTATCCCACTTTACGCCATATTTTTCTTGATGTTACCTATTGATGCAATTGAAAAGTAATTACACATGTGATGGACAATAGGTAAACATTGCAAACAATATTACAATAAAATATATAGAATCACATTGTCTAAGACATACAATATGGATTGTATATCACATTTAATTTGGTGGGGTGAAGAGTACTAACTTGTAACCCTTGGAAGTAGGTCAATGTTTTTTTAAAGAAACCCAATTTGCTAGTTGTACACTAATATATGCATGGGTGAATATATTGATGGGCATATTTTGAGTAGTTGTCTTTTCCATCTTCTAAATTTGGAGTTTTTCTAAAGACCATTTTTGGTAAAAAAATACAAGGTTATTTAGTTTTTTCTAGAACTCCTTAGTAATTATGGTTTCCCCGCCAGTTGTTAGCATTAAGAGCGGTGTCTTATCATAGTGTCAATCACTTTACTAGAATACACAAAACAATTCCAAGTAGGTTCGTTCAAGGATGAACGAATATATTTATTCCTGGGAAGATATAGAACTTGGCCAACAAAATTGAGCATACATGATAAAAAAGAGTTAAAATATCACCGCAATACATGTGAGTATGACTTTACCTCTCTTTATCTTTTGTGATAGAATTTGATTCCTTTCTAATAGGTAAATACTTGAAGAAACCCAAATTATGTTATGATGGTTTAACATGGTCGCACATATGGTAGGTGAATTACTAAACACACAACACACTACGTTAAAATAATGAAGTGATCCAAATTTCTTGGTTGTGTGCATAATTATGAAAATGAAATGGGATAAAATGTCACCAAAATGTTGGTTGATACTTTATATAAGATATATTCATTTGTGAGGGATATAAGATGTCTCCAGTTGAGATGGGATAATGTACAAAATCACATCTAGATATAAATACATAGGTAGAAAGGGAATCAAATCCATAGCTCATGTTATACATAGAGGGATGTAAACATCAGAGAATGATCACCTGGTAATAACCACCCAATTTTTTCACCTTTCTCCACAACCTACACAAATTAGTCAATCTCAAATTAGTTGGTTCATTATGCTCATAGAACCTTGTATCGCTAAGAAGTGCAAAATTGTGTAGCACTAACTTAAGGTAGTTCAACCCTTCACCTTAGAAATTTGGAGGTTTGAATTAAATTGAATTTTCCTTGTGGGATCATTCAAGTTCAATCAAGAAATTATTATGCTCCTCCTCAGTAACCAAGTCCTTATCAATATGGTGATGGAAATATGCCCTAGAGGCAATAATAAAATGGTTATTATTATATTTCCTAAATCATGATAAAGGTTTATTATTCATGCTAGAATTGTATTGATTGGAAACTTAAATACATGTGTGGATACATAAACAAATACTGTGTCCCTAGTGAGCCTCTACTAGACTAGCTTGCTGATCAAAGATGGTTAAGGTTTCCTAACCATAGACATGTGTTGTCATTTGATAAGGGGACCACATATCAGGAGAATGATGTGATGGACAAGACCTATCCGTTAGCTTAGCATAATGATTGTTCAGTTTTATTGCTATTGCTTTCTTCATGTCAAATACATATTCCTTTGACTATGAGATTATGCAACTCCTGGATACCGGAGGAATACCTTGTGTGCTATCAAACGTCACAACGTAACTGGGTGATCATAAAGATGCTCTACAGGTGATACATCTCCAAGGTATCTATAATTTTTGATTGTTCCATGATATTATATTATCTGTTTCGGATGTTTTATATGCATTAATATGCTATTTTATATTATTTTTTGGACTAACTTATTAACCTAGAGCCAAGTGCCAGTTTCTGTTTTTTCCTTGTTTTTGAGTTTCGTAGAAAAAGAATACCAAACGGAGTCCAAATGGAATAAAACCTTCATGATGATTTTTCTTGGACCAGAAGACACCCAGGAGGCTTGGAGTGCAAGTCAGAAGAGCCATGAGGCGGCCACAAGGGTGGAGGGTACGCCCCCTGCCTTGTGGGCCCCTCGTGACTCCCTTGACCTAATTCCTCCACCTATATATTCACATATATTCCCAAACCACCAGAAGCATCCACGAAAACACTTTTCCACCGCCGCAATCTTCTGTACCCATGAGATCCCATCTAGGGGCCTTTTCTGGCATCCTGCCGGAGGGGGATTCGATCACGGAGGGCTTCTACATCAACTCTATTGCCCTTCCGATGAAGCGTGAGTAGTTTACCACATACCTAGCTACGGGTCCATAGCTAGTAGCTAGATGGATTCTTCTTCTTCTTCTCTCTCTCTCTCTCTCTTTGATTCTCAATACCATGTTCTCCTCGCTGTTCTTGGAGATCTATCCAATGTAATATTCTTTTGCGGTGTGTTTGTCGAGATCCGATGAATTGTGGATTTATGATCAGCTTATCTATGAATATTATTTGAATCTTCTCTGAATTTTGATATGCATGATTTGATATCTTTGTAATTCTCTTTGAACTGTTGGTTTGGTTTGGCTAACTAGATTGGTTTTTCTTGCAATGGGAGAAGTGCTTAGCTTTGGGTTCAATCTTGTGATGTCCTTTCCTAGTGATAGTAGGGGTAGCAAGGCACGTATTGTATTGTTGCCATCGAGGATAAAAAGAAGATGGGGTTTATATCATATTGCTTGAGTTTATTCCTCTACATCATGTCATCTTACTTAATGCGTTACTCTAGTCTTCTTGAACTTAATACTCTAGATGCAGGCAGGAGTCGATCGATGTGTGGAGTAATAGTAGTAGATGCAGAATCGTTCCGGTCTACTTGACACGGACGTGATGCCTATATTTCATAATCACTGCCTTAAATATCTTCATAACTTTGCGCTTTTCTATCAATTGCTCGACAGTAATTTGTTCACCCACCGTATTATTTGCTATCATGAGAAAATCCTCTAGTGAAACCTATGGCCCCAGGGTCTATTTTCCATCATATAAGTTCCCGATCTACTATTGTCCATCATATTAGTTTCTGATCTACTATTTTGCAATCTTTTACTTTCTGATCTATAAACCAAAAATACCAAAAATATTTACTTTACCTTTTGTTTATTTTCATCTATCTCTATCAGATCTCACTTTCTGAAGTAACCGTGAAGGGATTGACAACCCCTTTATCGCGTTGGGTGCAAGTTGTTTGATTGTTTGTGCACGTATTGGTGATCTGTGCGTTGTCTCCTACTGGATTGATACCTTGGTTCTCAAATTGAGGGAAATACTTATCTCTACTTTGCGGCATCACCCTTTCCTCTTCAAGGGAAACACCAACGCAAGCTCAAGAAGTAGCAACAGGTTTCTCCGAAGGTGTTTGTTGAGTTGGCATAGATCGAGATTAGGATTTGTCACTCCGAGTATCAGAGAGGTATCTCTGGGCCCTCTCGGTAATACACATGATAAGCTTGCAAGCAAATGACTATGTAGTTAGTCATGAAGTGATGTGTTATAGAACGATTAAAGAGACTTGCCGATAACGATATTGAACTAGGTATAGAGATACCAACGATCAAATTTCGGGCAAGTAACATACCGATGGACAAAGGGAATTATGTATGTTGTCATAACGGTTCGACCGATAAAGATCTTCGTAGAATATGTAGGATCCAATATGGGCACCCAGGTTCCACTATTGGTTATTGACCGGAGAGGTGTCTCGGTCATGTCTACATAGTTCTCGAACCCGCAGGGTCCGCACGCTAACGTTCGTTGATGATATAGTGTTATATGAGTTATGCGATTTGGTGACCGAATATTGTTCGGAGTCCCGGATGAGATCACAAACATGACAAGGAGTCTCGAAATGGTCGAGAGGTAAATATTGATATATAGGACGATGGTATTCGGACACCAGAAGTGTTTCGGAGGGTACCAGGTACTTATCGGGTCACCGGAAAGGAGTTTCGGGCACCCCGGCAAAGATACGGGCCTTATGGGCCAAGAGAGGAAACACACCAGCCCACAAGGGGCTGGTGCACCCCTATAGAGGACGGCCCTATGAGGAGGAGAAGGAAATAGGGGAGGGAAAGGAAAGTGTGGAGTAGGACTTCCCCTTCCTTATCTCTACCCCCTCTTTCCTTCCCCCTTCATATAAGGAAAAGGGGGGCGCAGGGCAAGGCAGCAGCCCTAGGGCTGCCGCCAGGTCTCTTGGGGCACCCTAGGGGCTGCCTCCTCCCCTCCCACCTATATATACATGGGGAGGGGGCTCCACACAAGGACACAACATTGTCTCAGCCGTGTGCGGCGTCCCCGTCCACCGTTTACTCCCTCGGTCATATTTTTCATAGTGCTTTGGTGAAGGCCTATGGAGATTATCACCATCACCACGCCGTCGTGCTATCGGAACTCATCTACTACCTCATCATCTGGATGGATCAAGAAGGTGGAGGACATCACCGAGCTGAACGTGTGCAGAATGCAGAGGTGTCGTGCGTTCGGTACTAGATCGGTTGGAGCGCGAAGAAAGTTCGACTACATCAACCGTGTTGTGAAACGCTTCCTCTTACGATCTACGAGGGTACGTAGACATATTCTCCCCCTCATTTCTATGCATCTCCATGGATAGATCATTGCATGTGCATAGAATTTTTTTGTTTTCCCTGCAACGATTCCCAACATATGGGTGCTTCCAAACGTCAATGAATGATTTCAGATTTTTAACAATGAACTTTCCTCCTCATCTTTCCTAGTGGGTGCAGGTTGAAAATGATTCTCATCATTCATATTGTTGTTGATATCACAAAAATTATTACTTTGCTCCTCTAATGAGATACCATCTTCATCCTGCACCTTTGATTGTACATCCCTGCTCTCTAATTGTTGAACTTTCATACTTCTATGTTTATCTCTTCTAGAATAAGTAACCTTATAATTTAGAGAGTTGACATGCTTCTTATCTTGAGAATGAACCACCAAATCATATTTTTCTCTCTACCCATCCCCCCTCCACATCTAGTACTTTAGTGTTTCCTAGAATCTCTACATGATCGATGGAACATACGAACTCGCCAATCCACTCCCGTCCTTAATGTATTTCCTCTCTCCAATGCCCAAACTATCATCAATCGGCATACCTGCTCTTGATTCCTGATACATCTCCAACGTATCTATTTTTTATTGTTCCATGCTGTTATATTATCATTCTGGGATGTTTTATATTCATTTTATAGTAAATTTATATCATTTTTCGAAACCATCCCTTTCGCCTTTTTATTTTATTATATTAGTCTTCTGCATTGTGAGATGATTGAAATGGAGTCGCCCTGGACTAGCCCACCAAGGATAAGACCAGGAGCCCCCTAGGCCTTCTTGTCACTACCCACCACCGACTGACAACACGGTGTCATCTCCCTTCCCCTTGCTACTCCCCTACCCACAGCGCCACAACATCGGTCGTGGTGAAATCCCTGACATGACCACCTTTGGTAGTAGCGCCAGGCACCGTAGGCGGCCTCCACTGCAAAGAAAGAAATGGACGGGGAATGTTTCCATGGGAGACTGGAGGCGGGACCGACGACACCGAGCACCTATCTGATGGAGGGCTTCCCAACGAGGCATCACATGGTGTCATCAGTGGTAGGCGCGCCAGGACCTTTAGCGCATTGTTCCTCTCGCGCCTCCAAGTTCCTTGAGCACATCCAGTCAAGCCTCAATAATGGAATTGGTGACTCGAACCACACCTCTAGTCAAGAAGCAAAAGCTAGAGTTTTTGCCATCTGACCAACAACAGCTTCTGCGGAGCCTACCACCCACTGCCTGAAAGGTCCTAGCTTTCCCCAAGGGGAGGATGACGGGCACCGCCATGACCTCTTTCGAGGACCGGTCCTCCTCGGCATATCGGTCTAGCAGGTTCCCCTTGGTGACCAAATGCCGATGCATGACCGCAAGCCAGCACTGAAACAGAGGACGGTCCGGGAGCACCATCGCCAAGGCCTCGCAACTTGTGACGCCCTCGATTCAATCGTACACTAATCATGCACACAAATGTGTACGATGAAGATCAAGGACTCACGGGAAGATATCACAACACAACTCTAGACACAAATTAAAATAATACAAGCTTTATATTACAAGCCAGGGGCCTCGAGGGCTCGAATACACAAGCTCGAATACACAAGAGTCAGCGGAAGCAACAATATCTGAGTACAGACATAAGTTAAACAAGTCTGCCTTAAGAAGGCTAGCACAAAAACAAGAACGATCGAAAAGGCAAGGCCTCCTGCCTGGGAGCCTCCTAACTACTCCAGGTCGTCAGCGGCCGTCATGTAGTAGTAGGCACCCTCGGGGTAGTAGTAATCATCAGTGGTGTCGTCTGGCTCCTGGGATCCGTCATCTGGTCGCAACAATCGGGTATAGGGGAAAAAGAGGTAGCAAAGCAACCGTGAGTACTCATCCAAAGTACTCGCAAGACTTACATCAGATCTAAACTAAGTATGCATCTGTATCAAAGGAATGGGCTGTATCTGTGGACTAAACTGCAGAATGCCAGAAGAGAAGGGGAAAGCCTAGCCTATCGAAGACTAGCATCTTCAAGCATCTTGCAGCATTTGGAAGAGTACAGATCAACATAAGGTAAAGCAGTAGTAGTGTTATCAACCTTGGCCAGAGATCCTTTCTCGACTCCCTATGAGAAAGCAATCCCAGAGCCATACTATCCAGTTATCACCTCAAGTATCCAGTTCTAGTTGTATCGATCGGGATACAACTCCAATGTCCGTTATCGTAGGACAGGCTATCGATAGATGTTTTCTTCCCTGCAGGGGTGCACCAACTTACCCACCATGCTCGATTAACTCCGGTTGGACACACTTTCCCGGGTCATGCCTGGCCTCGGCCAAACGATATGCCGCAACCCGACCTAGGCTAAATAGAGAGGTCAGCCCGCCGGACTAAACCTATGCCCCCAGGGGTCACGAGCCATCGCCCCGGGAACTCCTGCACGCTGCGAACGCGGCCGGTGAGCAGACCTAGCTACCTCCTTTAAAAGGCAGGTGCTTACGCAGTCCAACCCGGCGCGCGCCGCTCAGTTGCTGACGTCTATTAAGCTTTGGCTGGTGCATACGATGCAGAACGCCCATACTATGCCCACGTGATGGTTAGTGCTATTAGGCTAGAGGCCCCTTGAATCAAATATCCAAACCGTTAGTGTGTTGGTAGTGCGGTCACGAGCAGAGACTCGGGAAAGATGTGACCCCGTCGCCCCGTCTCGAGTACTTGCGGCAAGGGCTAAGAATGCCCGACCACTCCTCATAAGTATCTCGCGGGCACCTTCCAGGTCAACCCGACTCCACATCACTTGCAATTAAGCTCGCGCGGGTACCCCTCAGGGCCGACCCATCTTTAGTAACATGGTTCAGTGTAAAGTCATAGTAACCATAGTAACTGTGTGTTTAACACCAAGGGAAACCCTGAGGAACCACCCTCGGTGGATTCCACGCGATGTAATCATCAAGGTAAACATAAGAGGAACCACCCTCGAGGTTCACACTTGAGGGGTCGCATGACAGAGTCGTATCGGAAGTGGTTAAGGAGGAAATCACCCTCGATGACCACGACCGAATAGCTACACTACAGAGATCTCATCAGGAGTGATGTATGAGGTGTCACCCTCGACACTCGATAGTAACTCTGCGGAGTCGTACAACTAGGGGGGGGGTGATGTGCGGTGTCGGGGCCTGGACGTCGATCACGTTGATCGAGTCATCGAACATAAAGCGGGGCAACAAGGACAATGTGGGGGTCACTGATGGATCACTAACCAACCTATACTAAGCAGTTTAGAATAAGCAGGTAAGGTATGAAAGCAGGTAACAAAAACAGGCTATGCATCAGAGTAGGATCATACAGAAAGTAGTAGCAGTTCTAATGCAAGCATGAGAGGGAAAGAAATGGGCGATATCGGAATGCTCAAGGGGGTTTGCTTGCCCGGAAGCTCTGCTGAAAATGAAGAAGTGTCATCGACGTAGTCAATCACAGGGGCGGCATCGGTCTCAGGGTCTACCGGAGAGAAGAGGGGGAAGAAACAATAAATATAAAGCAAACATACCATCACAAAGCATAACATGGCAATAAGTTGTGTCGGGTGTGACCTAGCGTATGGCTACACGATAAAGGTGAAGGGGGAATTCAACCGGGAATGTTTTCCCGGTTCCAGACCTGTGTCAGACAGAAGACCGGAGGGGGAATGTTCCATGTTCAGCATGCTAGGGGCATGTGACAGAAGAATAGACCGGGTATTCGGATTCGTCTCGTCGTTCTGGGCAACTTTTATGTATAAAACTTTTTCATCCGAGTTACGGTTATTTTTATATGAATTATTAAAGTTTTAGCAATATTCTGAAATTATCATTAAATCTAAAATGGGGTTATTGCATCAGCATGACGTCATCATGACGTCAACAGTCAATAGAGTTGACCAAAGTCAACCCTGGCGTGTGGGGCCGTTCTGTCATAGACTAACAACTAAATAACAATTTTAATTAACTAATCAAGTTAATTAGGTACTAAACAAAGTTAATTAATTACCTAATTAATTAATTACTTATTCTTATTTTTAAAATACATTTTGTTTTTTTAAAGGGGCTAGGCCCCACTGTCAATGGCCAAAAGGCCAGCTGGGCGAGCGCTATCGGGTGCAGGCGCCCGCACACCCGCACCGGAGTGACAGACGGCGCCGGCGGGGCCCTGGTCAGCCGCGTCCAACCGGGGTAGGAGGGCGGGAGCGCGGCCTTCGGCGCGGATGCACGCACGTGGCGTCGCCAGATGAGGGAGGGCCTGGAGCGCGCGCGGGGGGGGGGGGGGGGGGGGGGGGGGGGGGGGGGGGGGGGGGGGGGGGGGGGGGGGGGGGGGGGGGGGGGGGGACAGGGTCGCGGTGGCTGCGGTCGTCGGGCGCGAGAGTGGAGTGACGTGCAACGGCGGCGGACAGCAGCAAGGCTCGGCGAGCAGAACGACATGGGTCGTAGGACGAGGAGCAGCAGGCAGGAGGGGAACGGCTCGGGCGGTCGCGGCATGGGAGAGGCCACGCCAGAGAAGTTTCGGGCATGCCAGAGAAGTTGATTTTTATCTTAATATTTTCATTGTCTATCACATCTTATTTACCGTGCTTGTTACAGTCGCATTGGCTGAAAGAAGTTTTTTGAAGTTGAATTATTGAAGAATTATTTGAGGTCAACAATGACTCAAAAGAGGTTAAATGGTTTGGCTACATTATGCATGGAGAAGAAATTATTGGATGGGATTGACATCGACCCTATCATATGTGACTTTGCATCGAGGAATGCTAGAAGAAATTTTAAGGTAATATGTATAAATTATTTGATACACATACTGATTTTGGATGCATTTAAGTGTTACTGGCAATAATTTATATAGAGTTTTCCAAGAAAAAAAATACATAGATATACGTATATTAGAATGAGTGTATATATATTACGGGCCCTCAATTTTTAGTTCGCCCTGGGGCCCCAAAATCTCAGGACCGGCCCTGGACTGAGGCGGCTCAAAGTGGAACCGCAGATGCGGAGGATGACTTGGTTTCTTCTCTGCCGGTGAGACGAGCTGGAGGCTGCATGGATTGTGAAGGGGCGAAGATGCTGGTATTTGTGTGTGTGTATTGTGTGTGTGTGTGGGGGGGGGGGGGGGGGGGGGTGCACGTCATATGATCTTGGCCACGAAGGGATTGGCGATTCCTGCTAGATAGGCGGTATAGTGCCCGATGCCGTGGACCAGGATGCAGTGAGTGTCCAATACAAACCAATCTACTTGGAACAGGAGGTGAATTTGTGTTATTTCTCGCCTTGAAGCTGTTTTAGTTCTTGTGGATAATTTTGTGCTGAAATATATGCTTTATCAGCTTTGCTGGTAGTTTTGTTGTAAAAACGCTGTTCATCTGGTCGATTTTGATTTTCTGGCCGGTGCACCATACTGAAAATTAGTCAGAAACATGAACATTTAAAGACATTCTGAGAGGGTGACCTATATTGTAGTAGCAACATGAGCGAGCAGTCACACTAATGGGCGATTTCATGCCCAGATTAAGATATAAAAAAGAACATGTTATGATGATTTCCAGACATGGCTGATGCCTCGGTTCACAAAATTTGCTGGTCTCGCACACACAGAAAAAGGATGCTGCTACCTGCCGTTTTTGTTTGATAAAATGATTTTTTTTTCTGAATCTGTTCCTGCTACTTGCATAGCAACACATATATGTCCTGTAAATTATATCCCAGCAAATATTCTTGATTCTGCTACGTATAACACCAAAGGCAAATATTCTTGATTATGCTATGTATTACACCAAATGGTGTGGGCAGTGCGTGTCGGCGTTTTAGGAACGGGGTCTCCAGACTTGTCTACCTGCGGTCCGCGGCGAGGCTCCGCAAGCGGCCCTGTACGACCCATCTTCACCAACAAACACTCAAGACCCTCGCGAGGAAGACGACGCAAGACCTCCTCAGGGGCGGCCTCACCAGGCTGGCTCGCGAGGGGCAGAGAGATCAAGGCAAGGGACACCTCGCGAGGTTCCTGTGACGCAAGCCATGACGACTGGGGCCAGGCGGACGCCAGCTCGCGCAGTGTCCTCGTTTCCTCTTTGGTGCTAAAGGGGCAAGCGCAAGCGAGGAGTTCCGAGGCATCAGGCAAAGGTTTTCATATCGCTGCAACAAGACCAAGACCAGCAGAACGGCAGGACGGAGGTCACAGTGGAGCCCAAGACGGCGTCACCACTAGAGCCTTTGACAAACGAAGACTACTTTTGTCAGGATAACTTGTACTAGTTGTCTCCTTTTGAATTTGGCCGTTGTGGGATGATACGTCTCCGTCGTATCTATAATTTTTGATTGTTCCATGCCAATATTATTCAACTTTCATGTACTTTTGCCAACTTTTTATACTATTTTTGGGACTAACATATTGATCCAGTGCCCAGTGCCAGTTCCTGTTTGTTGCATGTTTTTTGTTTTGCAGAATATCCATATCAAACGGAGTCCAAACAGAATAAAAATTGATGGAGATTTTTTTGGGAATATATATGATTTTTGGGAAGAAGAATCCACGTGAGATGATGCTCGAGGGGCCCACGAGGTAGGGGGGCGCGCCCCAGGGTGTCAGGCGCGCCCCTGACCCTCGTGGCCACCTTGTAAGGCGGTTGGTGCCCTTCTTTAGCCGCAAGAAAACTAATTTCCGGATAGAGATCGTGTCAAAATTTCAGCCCAATCGGAGTTATGGATCTCCGGGAATATAAGAAACGGTGAAAGGAAAGAATCTGAGAACGCAGAAACAGAAAGAGACAGAGAGACAGATCCAATCTCGGGGGGGGGGGGCTCTCGCCCCTTCCATGCCATGGAGGCCAAGGACCAGAGGGGAAACCCTTCTCCCATCTAGGGAGGAGGTCAAGGAAGAAGAGGAAGAAGGGGGCCCCTCTCCCCCTCTCCTCCGGTGGCGCCGGAACGCCGCCGTGGCCATCATCATCATCACCGCGATCTACACTAACACCTCCGCAATCTTCACCAACATCTCCATCACCTTCCCCCCTCTATCTACATGTGACGCCCCCGATTTGACCGTACACTAATCATATACGCAAACGTGTATGATCAAGATCCGGGACTCACGGGAAGATATCACAACACAACTCTACAAATAAAAATAAGTCATACAAGCATCATATTACAAGCCAGGGGCCTAGAAGGCTCGAATACAAGAGCTCGATCATAGACGAGTCAGCAGAAGCAACAATATCTGAGTACAGACATAAGTTAAACAAGTTTGTCTTAAGAAGCCTAGCACAAACTGGGATACAGATCGAAAGAGGCGCAGGCCTCCTGCCTGGGATCCTCCTAACTACTCCTGGTCGTCGTCAGCGGGCAGCACGTAGTAGTAGGCAACTCCGGTGAAGTAGGAGTCGTCGTCGACGGTGGCGTCTGGATCCTGGGCTCCAACATCTGGTTGCAACAACCAGGTAGAAGGGATAGAGGGAAAAGAAGGAGAAGCAACCGTGATTACTCATCCAAAGTACTCGCAAGCAAGGAGCTACACTACATATGCATGGGTATATGTGTAAAGGCCATATCGGTGGACTGAACTGCAGAATGCCAGAATAAGAGGGGGATAGCTAATCCTGTCGACGACTACGCTTCTGGCAGCCTCCGTGAGAGAGCGACCACCGGTTGTATCTGGCACTTGGAAGGGTGTGTTTTATTAAGTATCCGGTTCTAGTTGTCATAAGGTCAAGGTACAACTCCAAGTCGTCCTGTTACCGAAGATCACGGCTATTCGAATAGATTAACTTCCCTGCAGGGGTGCACCACATAACCCAACACGCTCGATCCCATTTGGCCGGACACACTTTTCTGGGTCATGCCCGGCCTCGGAAGATCAACACGTCGCAGCCCTACCTAGGCACAACAGAGAGGTCAGCACGCCGGTCTAAATCCTATGGCGCAGGGGTCTGGGCCCATCGCCCATTGCACACCTGCACGTTGCGTACGCGGCCGGAAGCAGAGCTAGCCCCCTTAATACAAGAGCAGGCTTACGGTCCAATCCGGCGCGCGCCACTCAGTCGCTAACGTCACGAAGGCTTTGGCTAATACCACAACGTCGAGTGCCCATAACTGTCCCCGCATAGATGGTTAGTGCGTATAGGCCAGTAGCCAGACTCAGATCAAATACCAAGATCTCGTTAAGCATGTTAAGTATCCACGAACGCCGACCAGGGCCAGGCCCACCTCTCTCCTAGGTGGTCACAACCTGCCCTGTCGCTTCGCCACAAAGATCCACATAGAGGGCCGTTGGGACAAAGGTCCTTTCAGCCCCCAATCCGTGAATCACTCGCGGGTGCTCCACAAGCCGACCCGACTTTAGTCACCACATGTATCATGTATAAAGTATATAGTATATACCCGTGATCACCTCCCGAGTGATCACGGCCCGATAATATAGCATGGCAGACGGACAAGAATGTATGGCCACTGATGATAATCTAGCATCCTATACTAAGCATTAGGATTGCAGGTAAAGGTAACAACAGTAGTAGCAAGGACAGGCTATGCACCAGAATAGGATTAACGGAAAGCAGTAACATGCTACACTACTCTAATGCAAGCAGTAGATTAAAGAGTAGGCGATATCTGGTGATCAAAGGGGAGGCTTGCCTGGTTGCTCTGGCAAGAAGGGGTCGTCAACACCGTAGTCGTACTCAGTGGCATCAGCGTCGGCCTCGGGGTCTACCGAAGAAGAAGAGGGGGGGGGGGAAGAAACATTAAATATGGAGCAAACAAAGCATAACAAAACCTAACGAGGCAATACGCGGTGTAGGTATGCCCTAACGCGGTAGGAGGTGATACAGACGAAAGGGGGAAACATCCGGGAAAGTATCCCCGGTGTTTCGCGTTTTCGGGCAAATGAACCGGAAGGGGAAAAGTTGCGTGTTTGCTATGCTAGTGATGTGTGGCGGACGAACGGGTTGCGTATCCGGATTCGTCTCGTCGTTCTGAGCAACTTTCATGTATAAAGTATTTTCATCCGAGATACGAATTATTTAATATTAATTTTTAAAGATTTAATTCATTTTCTGAATTTAATTTAATTCGAAATAAATGTGAATTGCTAGGTGCACCCAGCTCTGGGTACACATAAGTGTACCAGAGGGGCTGACATGTGGGTCCAAGGGGTCCCAGTTGACCAGTCAAACTTTGACCGGTCAAACTTTGACTGGTCAACAGGGGGTGGGTTCCCCTTGTCATATACTATCTTACTAACCTAACAGAGTAAATACACTAATTAGGTTACAAGTTTAAATAACACAGGTTAATTAAGTTAACTAACTCTTTAATCAATTAATAATAATATTTAATCTTTTTTTCATAAATGTTTCAGGGGCATGGGGCCCCTTTGTCATAGGCCCCTCGGGGCTTAACGGGGCAGGTTAACGGGTGCGGGCGAGGCTGCCCGTTTGGGCGCCCGCCCACACTAGTGGAGGCACCGGGGCTTCATAGCCGGCGGCGAGGTGCGTCGGGCAGCAGGGGGCGAGCGTCGGCTGTGGTGGGACGCGCGCGCAGGGTAGCGGCCAAGGCAGTAGGCAGGTGAGCAGCGACACGGTGCGGCAACGACAGAGGCGCGCCTCGGGCGGACGTGCGCGCGCGAGGGCACGGCCAGGTCATGCGCGGAGCGGGGCACCGGGCGCGGCAACAGGAGGACGCGGACGGCGGTTACGACAACGAGATTGAGGGAGGAGGTGGGGGTCGTCGGAGAGGCTCACAGCGGAGCTTGTGGAGGGCTCGGTGAAACCGGGGGAGGCCGAGGCCGTCCGACGAGGTGGGGATGAGGACGACGGTTCCAGGCGGCGGCGGTTGGCATCGGTGCGACGAGCACGACGTCCTGCGGAGCTCAGGGAGGAGGACGAGGACGCGAGGTCTGGCAAGGAGGCGGTCGATCCGAGCGGCAACGGCAGGGCCTTCGGCGATGGTGGTGGCGCACGACGATGACGAGCGGGTGCGGTCCGGTGGGTGGCTCCGGCGACGGCGGTCCGTCGAGGCGCGGCGTCGGGCGAGCAGCAAGGGGCGTCGTTGCCCCCCGATCTAGATCGGGGGAGAGGGAGGAGCGGGGTCATGGGATCAGGCGACGTTGGGGGCGTGCGTCAGGGGCGATGGGGACGAGGCAAAGTTGCCTCGATCCTGATCCAGACGGCTGAGAGAAGGGGATCGTGGGGAGGAGTGGAGAGTGGGATCGGGCTAGGGTTTCATCGGGTTGGTTATAGGCCAGGGGGAGTTGGGCCAGCTAGCTGGCAGAGGCCGCTGGGCCACGGCCCAGCTGGGGAGGGGGGCGTAAAGTTGTTTTCCTTTTATTTTATTTTTGTAATTTTGCTTTACTGTTTTATATTTGTTTCCTATTATTTTAGTTTCTATAAAATACATACTTAGCATCTAATTTAGTATTTTAGTTTAGTCCACTATCACAAAAAGTCTAGTTCCCAGATAATTTAGTTTGATAATTTATTAATTAGTAAAGGCATTTAAATAATTAGGTTTGCTACTATTTAAATCATTTTAGTGTAGTTAAGCATTTCATAAAAGTTTGGTTTCACCACCATAATCACCTATGTATTATCTGGCACGATCCGAACATTTTAGTTTTAATATTTGAAAACTTTTATTGTTTGCTTAATTTTGAATTTGAATTCGAACCGTTTTCGAACTAACGCGAGAGTAGCAACAGTAATCGAAGTGACGTGGCATCATTAGCACAGGTTCACTGTAGCCTAATTATCTGGACGTCACACTACAGCGGTCCACTCTCCCATAACCCGATGTACCCTCTACTTGAACATGATGCTTTATGCTTCATATTATTATCCAATGATGTGTTGCCATCCTATGATGTCTGAGTAAATTTTTGTTGTCCTATCGGTGGTTGATGAATTGCTATGATTGATTTAATTTGCTTGTGGTTATGTTGCTGTCCTTTGGTGCCCATCATATGATTGCGCGCGTGGATCACACCCTAGGGTTAGTTGTATGTTGATAGGACTATGTATTGGAGGGCAAGAGTGACAGGGCAAGAGTGACAGAAGCTTCAACCTAGCATAGAAATTGATGCATGCTGGATTAAAGAGGGACCAATATATCTTAATGCTATGGTTGGGTTTCACCTTAATGAACATTAGTAGGTGCGGATGCTTGCTAATAGTTCCAATCATAAGTGCATCGTTTCTTTATCTAAAAAGCCCCTACTTTTTATTTACGTACTCTTTATTATCTTGCAAACCTATCCAACAACACCTACAAAGTATTTCTAGTTTCATACTTGTTCTAGGTAAAGCGAACGTCAAGCGTGCGTAGAGTTGTATCGGTGGTCGATAGAACTTGAGGGAATATTTGTTCTACCTTTAGCTCCTCGTTGGGTTCGACACTCTTACTCATCGAAAACTGTTGCGATCCCCTATACTTGTGGGTTATCAAGACCTTTTTCTGGCGCCGTTGCCGGGGAGCAATAGCGTGGGGTGAATATTCTCGTGTGTGCTTGTTTGCTTTATCACTAAGTAATTTTTATTTGCTGTTCTTAGTTGTTCTTTATCTTTAGTTATGGATATGGAACACGAAATACCAAAAAAATTAGGTGTACTTGCTACTCATGGAGATGGGGAATCTCCTAAAACCCTCGATGCTGGTTAGGTGAAAGATATTATGTACTACTTTAATAATCCTGAGAAAACCTCATTCAATTATGTAATGGGAGTAACGTTGGATCAACTTGAATACTTTAGGGATTATTGCTTGACACAAAAAGGGAAACTATTATGGGATCAAATTTATATATTGAAGTGGTATGCTAGACAACTATGCTCGGAATATGATTATACTTGTTGCTCTAGGATGAATTCTCCACACCTCCCCTTTTCATGCAAATTTAATGATAATGAAACCTTGGCTTATTATGCTAGAGGTATATATGATTACTATGATGTGGAACAAATAGAAGAATTTGTTGCTTTTATGGGTGCTTATGAAATTGAATCTATGTTTAAAAAGTTTGATGATATTGATGATGCTTGTTATAGATCTGAAAGTTTAGCTATCCTCAAATATTGCTATGAGAATTATGAATACAATTATGAAATTAATACACTTATTAAGAAAGTCTCCGCTGTCCAAGAAGAGATTAATGTTTTGCAGGAATCTATGGAAGAAGAAGTTGATGACACTGTGAGCTCATTGGATGAAAAAGATGAGGAGGAGAGCGAAGAACAAAAGGAGGAAGAGCGGATTGATCACCCGTGCCCACCTTATAATGAGAGTAACTCTTCAACTCATACATTGTTTAATTCCCCTTCGTGCTTACCGAAGGATGATTGCTATGATGACTGTTATGATCCCTATGATTCTTTTGAAATATCCCTTTTTGATGATACTTGTGGCCAAGATGCCAATATGAATTATGCTTATGGAGATGAACTTGCTATAGTTCCTTATGTTAAACATAAAATTGTTGCTATTGCACCCACACATGATAGTCCTATTATCTTTTTGAATTCTCCAGACTACACTATATCGGAGAAGTTTGCCCTTTTTAAGGATTACATTGATGGGTTGCCTTTTACCGTTGCACATGATAATTTTGATGAATATAATATGCATGTGCTTGCTGCTCCTACTTGCAATTATTATGAGAGAGGAACTATATCTCCACCTCTCTATGTTTCCCACATGACAAAATTGCAAGAAACTATTTATACTATGCATTGGCCTTTACTATGTGTGCATGAATTGTTCTTTTATGACATGCCGATGCATAGGAAGAGAGTTAGACTTCGTCATTACATGATATATGTTACCTTGTGCTCACTACTAAATTACAAATCATTGTTAATTAAAATTGGCTTTGATATACCTTGGGATCCGGGTGGATTCACTACTTGAGCACTATATGCCTAGCTTAATGGCTTTAAAGAAAGCGCTGCCAGGGAGACAACCCGGAAGTTTTAGAGAGTCATTTATTTCTGTTGATTGCTTTCATATAGTTTAAAAACAACAAAAATAAAGAGGGTAACCCAAAACTTTTTAAAAAGGAAAGCGAAAGTGAGAAAGACAAGCATTGTTGAAGTGGGAGAGCTCCTTGAACTTTGTTCATGCTCACGGCAACTTTGTGAATCTTGATTACAGAAACTTTTCAATAAAAATAATTATCCCCTTGTACAATTCCATTGTATTATAAAAATAATGTGCCAAGGTTTGCCTTTAGGATGTTTACATTTGCTTGATGGTTTGTACGGTGCAGGACAGAAACTTTGGCTGTAGTGCGTGATTTTACATTTTTAGCTGGAACGTCAAATGGTTCTGATTCTTTTTGCACTGTCTTCCTATACAAATTTTTTATTTTTCCTAATTTTGGTAGAATTTTGCAAGTATCAGAAGTATGGTGAATGTTCAGATTATTACATACTGTTCTGTTTTAGACAGATTCTGTTTTTGATGCATAGTTTGCTTGTTTTGATGAAACTATCAATTTATATTAGTGGATTAAGCCACAAAAAAGTTATATTACAGTAGAAACAATGCAAAAACAAAATATGAATTGGTTTGCAACAGTACTTAGAGTAGTGATTTGCTTTATTATACTAACGGATCTTACCGAGTTTTCTGTTGGAGTTTTGTGTGGATGAAGTGTTCGATGATCGAGAAGGTCTTGATGTGAGAAGAAGGAAGAGAGGCAAGAGCTCAATCTTGGGGATGCCCAAGGCACCCCATGTAAATATTCAAGGAGACTCAAGCGTCTAAGCTTGGGGATGCTGGGAAGGCATCCCCTCTTTCTTCAAGAAATATCGGTATGTTTTCGGATTCGTTTCGTTCATGTGATATGTGCAATCTTAGAGCGTCTTTTGCATTTAGTTTTCATCTTTCTTTTATGCACCATGCTGGTATGAGATAGTCCTTGGTTGATTTATAGAATGCTCTATGCACTTCACTTATATCTTTTGAGTATGGATTTATAGAATGCTTCATGTGCTTCACTTATATCATTTGAAGTTTGGATTGCCTGTTTCTCTTTACATAGACAACCACCATTTGTAGAATGCTCTTTTGCTTCACTTATACTTGTTAGAGCGTGGGCATATCTCTTGTAGAAAGAATTAAACTCTCTTGCTTCACTTATATCTATTTAGAGAGATGACAGGAACTGGTCATTCACATGGTTAGTCATAAAATCCTACATAAACTTGTAGATCGCTGAATATGATATGTTTGATTCCTTGCAATAGTTTTGCGATATAAAGGCGGTGATATTAGAGTCATGCTAGTCGAGTAATTGTGAAATTGAGAAATACCTGTGTTGAGGTTTGCATGTCCCGTAGCATGCACGTATGGTGAACTGTTATGTAACGAAGTCGGAGTATGAGGTGTTTATTGATTGTCTTCCTTATGAGTGGCGGTCGGGGACGAGCGATGGTCTTTTCCTACCAATCTATCTCCCTAGGAGCATGCGCATAGTACTTTGTTTCGATGACTAATAGATTTTTGCAATAAGTATGTGAGTTCTTTATGACTAATGTTGAGTCCATGGATTATACGCACTCTCACCCTTCCACCGTTGCTAGCCTCTCTAGTACCGCGCAACTTTTGCCGGTACCATAAACCCACCATATACCTTCCTCAAAACAGCCACCATACCTACCTATCATGGCATTTCCATAGCCATTCCGAGATATATTGCCATGCAACTTTCATCGTCATCATATACATGACTTGAGCATTCATTGTCATTGCTTTGCATGATCGTAAGATAGCTAGCATGATGTTTTCATGGCTTGTCCGTTTTTTGATATCATTGCTACGCTAGATCATTGCACATCTCGGTACACCGCCGGAGGCATTCATATAAAGTCATACTTTGTTCTAGTATCGAGTTGTAATATTGAGTTGTAAGTAAATAAAAGTGTGATGATCATCATTATTAGAGCATTGCCCCAGTGAGGAAAGGATGATGGAGACTATGATTCCCCCATAAGTCGGGATCAGACTCCGGACTTTACAAAAAAATAAAAGAGGCCAAAGAAGTCCAAATAAAAAAAAGAGGCCAAAGAAGCCCACCAAAAAAATGAGAGAAAAAGAGAGAAGGGGCAGTGCTACTATCCTTTTTTCACACTTTTGCTTCAAAGTAGCACCATGTTCTTCATATGGAGAGTCTCTTGAGTTATCACTTTCATATACTAGTGGGAATTTTCATTATAGAACTTGGCTTGTATATTCCGATGATGGGCTTCCTCAAATGCCCGAGGTCTTCATGAGCAAGCAAGTTGGATGCACACCCATTTAGTTTTAGTTAGAGATTTCATACACTTATAGCTCTAGTGCATCCGTTGCATGGCAATCCCTACTCACTCACATTGATATCTATTGATGGGCATCTCCATAGCCCGTTGATACGCCTAGTTGATGTGAGACTATCTTCTCCTTTTTGTCTTCTCCACAACCACCATTCTATTCCACCTATAGTACTATGTCCATGGCTCACGCTCATGTATTGCGTGAAAGTTGAAAAGGTTTGAGAACGTCAAAAGTATGAAACAATTGCTTGGCTTGTCATCGGGGTTGTGCATGATGTGAATATTTTGTGTGGTGAAGATGGAGCATAGCCAGACTATATGATTTTGTAGGGATAACTTTCTTTGGCCATGTTATTTTGAAAAGACATGATTGATTTATTAGTAGGCTTGAAGTATTATTGTTTTTATGTCAAATGATAGACTATTGCTTTGAATCACTCGTATATTAATATTCATGTCATGATTAGATTACATGATCAAGATTATGCTAGGTAGCATTCCACATCAAAAATTATCTTTTTTATCATTTACCTACTCGCGGACGAGCAGGAATTAAGCTTGGGGATGCTGATACGTCTCCGTCGTATCTATAATTTTTGATTGTTCCATGCCAATATTATTCAACTTTCATATACTTTTGGCAACTTTTTATACTATTTTTGGGACTAACATATTGATCCAGTGCCCAGTGCCAGTTCCTGTTTATTGCATGTTTTTTGTTTCGCAGAATATCCATATCAAACGGAGTCCAAACGGAATAAGATTGACGGAGATTTTTTTGGGAATATATATGATTTTTGGGAAGAAGAATCCACGTGAGACGATGCTCGAGGGGCCCATGAGGTAGGGGGGCACGCCCCAGGGTGTCAGGCACGCCCCGACCCTCGTGGCCACCCCGTAAGGCGGTTGGTGCCCTTCTTTCACCGCAAGAAAGCTAATTTCCGGATAGAGATCGTGTCAAAATTTTAGCCCAATCGGAGTTACGGATCTCCGGGAATATAAGAAACAGTGAAAGGGAAGAATGTAAGAACGCAGAAACAAAGAGAGACAGAGAGACAAATCCAATCTCGGAGGGGCTCTCGCCCCTCCCATGCCATGGAGGCGAAGGACCAGAGGGGAAACCCTTCTCCCATCTAGGGAGGAGGTCAAGGAAGAAGAGGAAGAAGGGGGCCCCTCTCCCCCTCTCCTCCGGTGGCGCCAGAACGCCGCCATGGCCATCATCATCATCACCGCGATCTACACCAACACCTCCGCCATCTTCACCAACATCTACATCACCCTCCCCCTCTATCTACAGCGGTCCACTCTCCCACAACCCGATGTACCCTCTACTTGAACATGGTGCTTTATGCTTCATATTATTATCCAATGATGTGTTGCCATCCTATGATGTCTGAGTAGATTTTCGTTGTCCTATCGGTGGTTGATGAATTGCTATGATTGATTTAATTTGCTTGTGGTTATGTTGCTGTCCTTTGGTGCCCATCGTATGATTGCGCACGTGGATCACACCCTAGGGTTAGTTGTATGTTGATAGGACTATGTATTGGAGGGCAAGAGTGACAGAAGCTTCAACCTAGCATATAAATTGATGCATACGGGATTGAAGGGGGACCAATATATCTTAATGCTATGGTTGGGTTTCACGTTAATGAACATTAGTAGTTGGGGATGCTTGCTAATAGTTCCAATCATAATAGCATAGAATTCCAAGTAAGGGATGCCATGCTAGCAGTGGCCTCTCCCACATAATACTTGCTATCGGTCTAGTAAAGTAGTCAATTGCTTAGGGGCAATTTCGCAACTCCTACCACCACTTTTCCACACTCGCTATATTTACTTTATCGTTTCTTTATCTAAACAGCCCCTACTTTTTATTTACGTACTCTTTATTATCTTGCAAACCTATCCAACAACACCTACAAAGTATTTCTAGTTTCATACTTGTTCTAGTAAAGCGAACGTCAAGCGTGCGTAGAGTTGTATCGGTGGTCGATAGAACTTGAGGGAATATTTGTTCTACCTTTAGCTCCTCATTGGGTTCGACACTCTTACTTATCGAAAACTATTGCGATCCCCTATACTTGTGGGTTATCAAGATGGGATCCCTTCCCGCTCAATATTTGGGAAGAGGACCAGGGCCTCTATTTATAGGACTAGCCACCACCATAGAAGGGGATCGGCTGATCGAGATCATCCCCAATCACACAAGTTCACCGAGCACAAGAACACCTCTCCTCAGGAGGCTGTTCTTCCCTTGTAACTGTTCATCCTCAACCCAAGAGGCAACCCACCACACCACACTGGAGTAGGGTATTACACCACAACGGTGGCCCGAACCAGTATAAATCTTGTGTCTCGTGTTCTTTGGGTTCGTCGTGCTAGGCCGTGAGATTGGGGAGTGTGCGAGCTAGAGAGGGGGAGAGATCTTTGTGCGCACCCCAGTGTTCGAACCTCAAGGGTTTTTCCGGAACCCGAAATCCTTCAACATTCATCTCCTTCAACATTCATCTCCTTCCATCTTGACTCCTTCCTTCCCTTCGCTATGGCGAGAGGGCACGCCGGCGCTCCGATGGTAGCGACGAGGGTCTCTGCTCGACAGCGTGCCCATCCTCCTCAAGTGCTCGTGGTGGCGGAGAAGGCCATGGGAGGAAGAGGAAGGGGGCGAGGCCGAGGCCGCTGTGGTGCTCAGAGGAGAGGAGGACGGGGCGGCGCACCGGCCGCGCCTCCGCCAGCAGCTCCTCCCCCAATGGAGGGCCATGTCGGAGACCAGCCCCGCGAATTCTTCATCTGGCTGCACAAGCCAGTGCACGGTCGCCTCCGTCTCCCCACTCCGTTCGCTCGGGAGATGGAGCTCGACCCGCCACAAGCCTTGAGGCTGCATATGAGGGGCTGCGGGAATGGCAGCATGCGGGTCGACGTCGACTTCCCCGCCCCTCATGTCATGTATCTCCGCCGCGGGTGGAAAACATTCGCCCGTGCCCATAGCCTGTCGGAGGGGCTCGTCCTCCACTTCAAATTTATGGAGAATGGCCTGCTCTCCGTCAAGGTTTTTGGGCACTTGGGAACTCGCCTGAGGTGTTGTGTGTAGAGCTCTACTGACAACGAAACCTCCTCCTCGAGCGGGAGTGACGAGGAGGACAGCGACATCGACGACGAGGGCATCAAGCGGGAGGACGCCGACTGACCGCGCTGCCCTCCTCCCTCGGCCACGCCCCCTGCCTAGGGTCTTCCTCGTCAAGCCCTCCATCGGCGTGTTCCCCGCCGCTTCCTTTTTGCCTTCACCCACCGCACCTGGGAGGAAAGGGGCAAGAACGGAGATCACGAGGCACCTATCTTTCTTTTAAATTGTAGGCACTTGCCAAATCTTAATTTCTAAACAATGCAATCTCTCAAGCCCATGCTTGTGTCATGTAACCTTCGTACTTGTATCAGCATGTTAATGAAAAAGACTAGCCTTGCCGGGAACCCGTGCACGCGTTATGCTTGTGCAGAGGTGAAACGCCTCGTTAATGTAAGTAAATGAGTCCTCCCAAAAAGCTGCCCTGCCAGCGCTCTTTGCGCCCGCCGGAGAATCATATCTGCCGGGTTACAGACAAAGGGTCCAGCCCCCGTCCATCTCCTTTTTAGCAAGGGCAACTACAACCACTCCGACCGAAGCAACATTCAGGCCGAGAATGGGAGCATACGAGTTTTTAAAGAAGAGTGGTGAGGTTTTCTAATGAACAAGTCATACCTTACGAACACGAATGGGCAAGAGGTAAACTTTATCTGTTTGGTTTGCCGGGGATCGCCGTGCTGGGCGGTCTTCTCGACTTCTGGCCAGAGCTGGGCCCTCGGCAAGATCGCGCGCCCTTGCCGTGGTCGGAACGAAGAGAGGGCAAGAGCATGGAACATCGGTGGTTGATACGTCTCCAACATATCTATAATTTTTTGCTTGTTCCATGCTATTATATTATCTGTTTTGGATGTTTAATGGGCTTTATTATGCACTTTTATATTATTCTTGGAACTAACCTATTAACCGAAGGCCTAGTGCAAATTGTTGTTTTTTTTGCCTATTTCAATGTTTCGCAGAAAAGGAATATCAAACGGAATGAAACCTTCACGAGGATCGTTTTTGGAACAAATACAATCCAGGAGACTTAGAGTGGATGTCAAGGAAGCAGCGAGGAAGCCACGAGGCAGGAGGGCGCGCCCCAGGGGGTGGGCGCGCCCCCACCCTCGTGGGCCCCTCGCGGCTCCACCAACCTACTTCTTTCGCCTATATATACACATATACCCTGAAAACATCCAGCAACACCACAAAACCATATTTCCACCGCCGCAAACTTTTGTACCCGTGAGATCCCATCTTGGGGCCTTTTCCGTTTCTCCACCGGAGGGGGAATCGATCACGGAGGGCTTCTACATCAACACCATAGCCTCTCCGATGATGTGTGAGTATTTTACCACAGACCTTCGGGTCCATAGTTATTATCTAGATGGCTTCTTCTCTCTCTTTGGATCTCAATACAAAGTTCTTCTCGATTCTCTTGGATATCTATTCGATGTAATTTTTTGCGGTGTGTTTGTCGAGATCCGATGAATTATGGGTTTATGATCAAGATTATCTATGGACAATATTTGATTCTTCTCTGAATTCTTATATGCATGATTTAAATATCTTTGCAAGTCTCTTCGAATTATCAGTTTGGTTTGGCCTACTAGATTGATCTTTCTTGCAATGGGAGAAGTGCTTAGCTTTGGGTTCAATCTTGCGGTGTCCTTTCCCAGTGATAGCAGGGGCAGCAAGGCACATATTGTATTGTTGCCATCGAGGATAAAAAGATGGGGTTTATATCATATTGCTTGAGTTTATCCCTCTACATCATGTCATCTTGCCTAATGCGTTACTCTGTTCTTATGAACTTAATACTCTAGATGCATGCTGGATAGCGGTTGATGTGTGGAGTAATAGTAGTAGATGTAGAATTGTTTCGGTCTACTTGTCACAGGCATGATGCCTATATACATGATCATGCCTAGATATTCTCATAACTATGCACTTTTGCATCAATTGCTCGACAGTAATTTGTTCACCACCATAGAATATGCTATCTTGAGAGAAGCCACTAGTGGAACCTATGGCCCTCGGGTCTATCTTCCATCATATTAATTTACCGTCAACTAGTTATTTATGTCGCCGTTTATTTTGCAATCTTTAATTTTCAATCTATATAACAAAAATACCAAAAATATTTATCTTATTATCTTTATCAGATCTCACTTTTGCAAGTGGCCGTGAAGGGACTGAGAACCCCTTTATCGCGTTGGTTGCATGGTTCTTGATTGTTTGTGCAGGTACGAGGGATTTGCGTGTAGTCTCCTACTATATTGATACCTTGGTTCTCAAAAACTGAGGGAAATACTTACGCTACTTTGCTGCATCACCCTTTCTCTTCAAGGAAAACCAACACATGCTCAAGAGGTAGCAAGAAGGATTTCTGGCGCCGTTGCCGGGGAGATCTACGCACAAGTCAAGACATACCAAGTACCCATCACAAACTCTTCTCCCTTGCATTACATTATTTTCCATTTGTCTCTCGTTTTCCTCTCCCCCACTTCACCCTTGCCGTTTTATTCGCCCTTCTTTTTCCGCTTGTCTCTTTTCGCTTGCTTCTTGTGTGCTTGTGTGTTGGATTGTTTGTCACGATGGATCAAGACAATACTAAATTGTGTGACTTTTCCAATACCAACAACAATGATTTTATTAGCACTCCGATTGCTCCTATTACCGATGCTGAATCTTGTGAAATTAATGCTGCTTTGTTGAATCTTGTCATGAAAGATCAATTTTCTCGCCTTCCTAGTGAAGATGCCGATACCCATCTAAACAACTTTGTTGATTTGTGTGATATGCAAAAGAAGAAAGATGTGGACGATGATATTGTTAAATTGAAGCTATTTCCGTTTTCGCTTAGAGATCGTGCTAAAACTTGGTTTTCCTCTTTGCCTAAAAATAGTATTGATTCTTGGAATAAGTGTAAAGATGCTTTTATCTCTAAGTATTTTCCTCCCGCTAAGATCATCTCTCTTAGAAATGGTATTATGAATTTTAAGCAACTTGATAATGAGCATGTTGCACAATCTTGGGAGAGGATGAAATTAATGATACGTAATTGCCCTAAAAATGGTTTGAATTTATGGATGATTATACAAAAATTTTATGCAGGATTGAATTTTGCTTCTAGAAACCTTTTAGATTCGGCCGCGGGAGGCACTTTTATGGAAATTATTTTAGGAGAAGCTACTAAACTCCTAGATAATATTATGGTTAATTATTCTCAATGGCACACCAAAAGATCTACTAATAAAAAGGTTCATGCGATAGAAGAAATTAATGTTTCGAGTGGAAAGATGGATGAACTTATGAAATTGTTTGTTAATAAGAGTGTTTCTTCTGATCCTGATGATATGCCTTTGTCTACTTTGATTGAGAATAATAATGAATCTATGGATGTGAATTTTGTTGAGGAACAATTTTGGTAACAACACGTATAGAGGAAACTTTAATTCTAGGTCGTTCCCTAGTAATTCCTCTAATAATTATGGTAATTCCTACAACAACTCTTATGCAAATTTTAATAATATGCCCTCTAATTTTGAGACTAGTGTTAAAGAATTTATGATTTCGCAAAAGAATTTATGTGCCTTGCTTGAAGAAACATTGGCTAAGATTGATGAGTTGGCTAGGAATGTGGATAGAATTTCTCTTGATGTTGATTCCTTGAAACTTATATCTATTCCACCTAAGCATGATATCAACGAGTCTCTCAAATCTATGAGAATTTCCATTGATGAGTGCAAAGAAAGAACCGCTAGGATGCGTGCTAAAAAAGATTGCTTTATGACAGCGTGTTCTTCTAGTTTTCATGATAATAATGATGAAGATCTAAAAGTGATTGATGTGTCTCCTATTAAATCTTTGCTTTCCAATATGAATCTTGATAAATATGTGACTGGAGATGAGTCAACTTTAGTTAAAAGGCGTCCCAATGATTCGGAGTTTTTAGATCTTGATGCAAAAATTGGTAAAAGTGGGATTGAAGAGGTCAAAACTTTACATAGCAATGAACCCACTATTTTGGATTTTAAGGAATTTAATTATGATAATTGTTCTTTAATAGATTGTATTTCCTTGTTGCAATCCGTGTTAAATTCTCCTCATGCGTATAGTCAAAATAAAGCTTTTACCAAACATATTGTTGATGCTTTAATGCAATCTTATGAAGAGAAACTTGAATTAGAAGTCTCCATCCCTAGAAAACTTTATGATGAGAGGGAACCTACTATTAAAATTAAGATTAAAGATCATGAATGCTATGCTTTGTGTGATTTGGGTGCTAGTGTTTCCACGATTCCAAAAACTTTGTGTGATGTGTTAGGTTTCTGTGAATTTGATGGTTGTTCTTTAAATTTGCCTCTTGCGGATTCCACCATTAAGAGACATATGGGAAGGATTAATGATGTTCTTATTTTTGCTTATAGGAATTATGTGCCCGTAGATTTCATTGTTCTTGATATAGATTGCAATCCTACATGTCCTATTATTCTTGGTAGACCTTTCTTTAGAACGATTGGTGCAATTATTGATATAAAAGAAGAAAATATAAGATTCCAATTTACGTTAAGGAAAGGCATGGAACACTTTCCTATAAAGAAAATTAAATTACCTTATGAATCTATTATGAGAGCCACTTATGGATTGCATACCAAAGATGACAATACCTAGATCTATTCTTGCTTTTATGCCTAGCTAGGGGCGTTAAACGATAGCGCTTGTTGGGAGGCAACCCAATTTTATTTTTGTTTCTTGCTTTTTGTTTCTGTTTAGTAATAAATAATTCATCTACCCTCTGTTTAGATGTGGTTTTATGTTTTTAATTAGTGTTTGTGCCAAGTAGAACCTTTGGGAAGATGTCGGTGAAGTCTTTATGATCTTGCTGTAAAAAACATAAACTTTAGCGCTCACGAGATTAGCTGCCATTTTTTACTGGAGAGTGATATTAGGTTGATTATTTTTTTCAGATGATTAATAGATAAATTCCTCACGTCCACAAATTTATTTCAGAATTTTTGGGGTTACATAATTTTACGTTTGATATATATTGCTACAGACTGTTCTGTTTTTGACAGATTCTGTTTTTCGTGTGTTGTTTGCTTATTTTGATGAATCTATGGCTAGTATCGGGGGGGGGGGGGTATGAACCATAGAGAAGATGGAATACAGTAGGTTTAACACCAATATAAATAAATAATGAGTTCATTACAGTACCTTGAAGTGGTGGTTTGTTTTCTTATACTAATGGAGCTCATGAGATTTTCTGTTGAGTTGTGTGTTGTGAAGTTTTCAAGTTTTGGGTAAAGATTTGATGGATTTTGGAATAAGTAGTGGCAAGAGCCTAAGCTTGGGGATGCCCATGGCACCCCAAGTTAAAATTCAAGGACAACCAAAATCCTAAGCTCGGGGATGCCCCGAAAGGCATCCCCTCTTTTGTCTTCGTCCATCGGTAACTTTACTTGAGGCAATATTTTTATTCACCACATGATATGTGTTTTGCTTGGAGCGTCTTGTATGATTTGATTCTTTGCCTATTAGTTTACCACAATCATCCTTTTTGTACACACCTTTTGGAGACACACACATGAATCGGAATTTATTAGAATACTCTATGTGCTTCACTTATATCTTTTGAGCTAGACAATTTTGCTCTAGTGCTTCACTTATATCTTTTTAGAGAACGGTGGTGGTTTTATTTTATAGAAATTATTGATCTCTCATGCTTCACTTATATCGTTTTTAGAGTCTTTTAGAACAACATCGTAATTTTCTTTGGCTATAAAATCAGTCCTAATATGATAGGCATCCAAGACGGGTATAATAAAAACTTTCATGAAAAGTGCATTGAATACTATGAGAAGTTTCATACTTGATCATTATTTTGCGATATGAAGATGGTAATATTAGAGTCGTGCTAGTTGAGTAGTTGTGAATTTGAGAAATACTTGAGTTGAAGTTTGCATGTCCCGTAGCATGCATGTATGGTGACCGTTGTGTGACAAATTTGAAACATGAGGTGTTCTTTGATTGTCATCATTATGAGTGGTGGTCGGGGACGAGCGATGGTCTTTTCCTACCAATCTACCCCCTAGGAGCATGCACATAATGCTTGGTTTTTGATGACTTATAGATTTTTTCAATAAGTATGCGAGTTCTTTATGACTAATGTTGAGTCCATGGATTTTACGCACTCTCACCTTTCCATCATTGCTAGCCTCTTCGGTACCGTGCATTTCCCTTTCTCACCTTAAGAGTTGGTGCAAACTTCACCGGTGCATCCAACCCCCGTGATATGATATGCTCTATCACACATAAACCTCCTTATATCTTCCTCAAAACAGCCACCATACCTACCTATTATGGCATTTACATAGCCATTCCGAGATATATTGCCATGCAACTTTCCACCGTTTCATTTATTATGACACGCTTCATCATTGGCATATTGCCTTGCATGATCATGTAGTTGACATCGTATTTGTGGCAAAGCCACCATGCATAATTTATCATACATGTCACTCTTGATTCATTGCCCATCCCGGTACACCGCCGGAGGCACTCATATAGAGTCATATTTTGTTCTAGTATCGAGTTGTAATCATTGAGTTGTAAATAAATAGAAGTGTGATGATCATCATTAATTGAGCATTGTTCCAAAAAAGAGAAAAGAAATAAAAGGGACAATGCTACCATCCTTTTTTTCCACCCTTGTGCTTCAA
This sequence comes from Triticum urartu, assembly GCF_003073215.2. NCBI lineage: Eukaryota > Viridiplantae > Streptophyta > Magnoliopsida > Poales > Poaceae > Triticum > Triticum urartu. The sequence goes on along the minus strand of NC_053026.1, from coordinate 312,505,141 downwards.
AGTAGCACCATGGTCTTTATGATAGAGAGTCTCTTATTTTGTCACTTTCATATACTAGTGGGAATTTTTCATTATAGAACTTGGCTTGTATATTCCAACAATGGGCTTCCTCAAATGCCCTAGGTCTTCGTGAGCAAGCAAGTTGGATGCACACCCACTTAGTTTCTTTTGTTGAGCTTTCATACATTTATAGCTCTAGTGCATCCGTTGCATGCCAATCCCTACTCCTTGAATTGACATCAATTGATGGGCATCTCCATAGCCCGTTGATTAGCCGCGTCAATGTGAGACTTTCTCCTTTTTTGTCTTCTGCACACAACCTCCATTATAATATTCTATTCCACACATAGTGCTATGTCCATTGCTCACGCTCATGTATTCCGTGAAAGTTGAAAAAAGTTTGAGATTACTAAAGTATGAAACAATTGCTTGGCTTGTCATCGGGGTTGTTCATGATGAGAGCATTTTTTGTGACGAAAATGGAGCATAGCCAAACTGTATGATTTTGTAGGGAAAAGCTTTCTTTGGCCATGTTATTTTGAGAAGACATAATTGCTTAGTTAGTATGCTTGAAGTATTATTATTTTATGTCAATATTAAACTTTTATCTTGAATCTTTCGGATCTGAGCATTCATGCCACAATAAAGAGAATTACTTTGAAAATTATGTTAGGTAGCATTCCACATCAAAAATTCTGTTTTTTATCATTTACCTACTCGAGGACGAGCAGGAATTAAGCTTGGGGATGCTTGATACGTCTCCAATGTATCTATAATTTTTGATTGTTCCATGCTATTATATTATCTGTTTTGGATGTTTAATGGGCTTTATTATGCACTTTTATATTATTTTTGGGACTAACCTATTAACCGAAGTCCCAGTGCAAATTGCTGTTTTTTTTGCCTATTTCAGTGTTTCGCAGAAAAGGAATATCAAACGGAATCCAAACGGAATGAAACCTTCGCAAGGATCATTTTTGGAACAAACGCAATCCAGGAGACTTGGAGTGGACGTCAAGGAAGCAGCGAGGATGCCACGAGGCAGGAGGGCGCGCCCCAACCCTTGTGGGCCCCTCGTGGCTCCATCGACCTACTTCTTTCACCTATATATACTCATATACCCTTAAAACATCCAGGAGCACCACGAAACCCTATTTCCATCGCCACAACCTTTTGTACCCATGAGATCCCATCTTGGGGACTTTTCCGGCGCTCTGCCGGAGGGGGAATCGATCACGGAGGGCTTCTACGTCAACACCATAGCCTCTCCGATGATGTGTGAGTAGTTTACCACAGACCTTCGGGTCCATAGTTATTAGCTAGATGGCTTCTTCTCTCTCTTTGGATCTCAATACAAAGTTCTCCTCGATTCTCTTGGAGATCTAATCGATGTAATTCTTTTTGCGGTGTGTTTGTCGAGATCCGATGAATTGTGGGTTTACGATCAAGATTATCTATGGACAATATTTGATTCTTCTCTGAATTCTTATATGCATGATTTAAATATCTTTGCAAGTCTCTTCGAATTATCAGTTTGGTTTGGCCTACTAGATTGATCTTTCTTGCAATGGGAGAAGTGCTTAGCTTTGGGTTCAATCTTGCGGTGTCCTTTCCCAGTGACAGTAGGGGCAGCAAGGCACGTATTGTATTGCTGCCATTGAGGATAAAAAGATGGGGTTTATATCATATTGCTTGAGTTTATCCCTCTACATCATGTCATCTTGCGTAATGCATTACTCTGTTCTTATGAACTTAATACTCTAGATGCATGCTGGATAACGGTCAATGTGTGGAGTAATAGTAGTAGATGCAAAATCGTTTTGGTCTACTTGTCACGGACGTGATGCCTATATACATGATCATGCCTAGATATTCTCGTAACTATGTGCTTTTCCATCAATTGCTCGACAGTAATTGGTTCACCCACCGTAGAATATGCTATCTTGGGAGAAGCGACTAGTGAAACCTATGGCCCTCGGGTCTATCTTCCATCATATTAATTTGCCATCAACTAGTTATTTCTGTCGCCGTTTATTTTGCGATCTTTACTTTTTCAATATATATAACAAAAATACCAAAAATATTTATCTTATTATCTTTATCAGATCTCACTTTTGCAAGTGGCTGTGAAGGGACTGACAACCCCTTTATCGCGTTGGTTGCAAGGTTCTTGATTGTTTGTGTAGGTACGAGGGATTTGCATGTAGTCTCCTACTGGATTGATACCTTGGTTCTCAAAAACTGAGGGAAATACTTATGCTACTTTGCTGCATCACCCTCTCCTCTTCAAGGAAAAAACAAATGCATGCTCAAGAGGTAGTAGTGGTCCACTAACATTTATTGGAATCAAAAAGCAGTACAGTACCCTAGACAAGCATGCATATACGTATACACAAAAACATGGGAATTGACAGGAAACTATACATACTAAGGGATTCCTTTCCCTGACTGCGCACAGGGTTTGCGCCTGGCTTTGTACATAGGGTTACGTGCCTTGCCAGCAAGGCTTGTACAAAATGGGGGTTGTCGGGGCTCCCGGTGTAGCGCCCCGAGACCGATGTGCCAGGTGTCCTCCAGTTATTCGCTGTCGTTGCCTTGTCATTGCTTGCGTGTCATGCTTTGCATATAATGTCATCATGTGCATTTCATTTGCATACATGTTCGTCTCATGCATCCGAGCATTTTCCCCGTTGTCCGTTTTGCAATCCGGCGCTCCTATGTCACCCGGTGTCCCTTTCTACCTCTTTTCGTGTGCGGGTGTTAAAACGTTTTCGGATTGGACCGAGACTTGTCATGCGGCCTTGGTTTACTACCGGTAGACCGCCTGTCAAGTTTCGTACCATTTGGACTTCGTTTGATACTCCAACGGTTAACCGAGGGACCGAGAAGGCCTCGTGTGTGTTGCAGTCCAACACCCCTCCAAAGTGGCCCAAAACCCCCTCCATCCTCTCGGTCGTTCGATCACGATCGCGTGGCCGAAAACCGCACCTCATTTGGACTCTCCTAGCTCCCTCTACCTATAAATATGTGCCCCTCTCCAAATTTCGCGGTCTAACCCTAGCCCCCTCCCTCTCCTCGCGCGCCGGACACATATCCCGCCGACGAACATGTCCGCTCCGCCGTCCGCCGCCACGTGGCATCCACTGATTCGCCGCTGCCCGCGCCCACTTTGCCGCGCCGCCGCGGCCCGCCCGGCCCACGGTCGGCCCTCCCGGCCCGCGACTGGGTCGAGAGCCCCGCACGCCTGCCCCGCCGCCTGAGTGCGCCCGCGTCGCCCGAGCCTGTAGCTCATCCCGCCAGTCGTCGCCGGCGCCGCCACATCTCGCCGTCTCGCCGCCCCTGCGGCCGCCGCCCCGTTCCAGCCGGCGACCGCCGCCCCCGCCGCTCTGGTCGCCGACCCCGCGCCCGACGCCGCACCAGGATCCAGTGCCGGCCACCAAGTCTGGTGACTCCGGCCGGCCTCCTCCTCCCCTCCTCGCCCGGAACCGCCGGCCTCCATCGTCTTCGTCAAGTCCGGCGAACATCGGCCACCGCGCCCTGCTACAGTACCGCGCGCCAGATCTCAGATCCAAAAAACCCTAGGGTTGACTTTCCCCCCTCCCCTTATTTTTTTGCAATCTTCATCATGTCGTATCTCTACATCCGTAGCTCCGATTTGTGCGTGTAGCATATCAAAATGTTCGTCTCGACGAATACATCATTTCATCTCATTGCATAATTTTCATTTGAGCTCATCTTGATGCCCGAAATGTCGTTGGAAGAGGGCTATGTGGTGAATTTGTCAGATCTGTTTCATCAAATAGCTATTTGTCATTTTTGCCATGATTATTGTGTGCACGATATAATCTTGAGCTCTACATGTGTTTTGTTATATGCCATGCCATCTTTACAGAGATGCTTGCCATGTATTTTTGTGATATTTGTGGTGACTAGCACAAGCTTGCAAAGTAGCGTAATCGGTAATGCTGATTTCAAGTCCTTGTCCTATTTTTGCTTTTATGCCATATGTTCATGTGGTTTCCTAGTGATCGGTGCCTCTTTTGAGGATGATCAGTGAGGATGTTTTGTTAACATTGTGGTTCTCTATCCATCCATGTCTTTGTTTGCATTTATGGAGCACCTTAGCTTGAGTCAATCGAGCTCTACTTTTGCTATAAAATGTTCCTCGTAGATTGTTAACATGTTTAGCGATTTTGCTGAGGTTTTTGCTATTGATCCGTGCATGCTATGTTATTATTCTTGCCATGTCTAGCTTCTATGCTATGTATTCTTGATGGGTGTATGCTTAGTTGGTCATGCCATGCTCTGTAGTGAGTGCATCGAGCTCGTAAACATGCCTACTCGTTAACTGATTTGCATGCTCTAGTTTTTCACTAAGTCTGAATCTGTTTATGTTTTTGCCATGTTCACATGCTTGCAATTGTATTTTATGATCCCTTTTGGCTCAAGGTCACTAAGGGACTTCTGTTAAGTGCTTTGAGTAGCTTCATGCCATGCCTTGCCTTGCCTTGCCATGTTAAGTTCCTGTAGCATATAGTTTTCATGCTCCAAAGTATGCTTCGTGATGATAAATCCCTGACTTGTGTTAATTTCACTAAGTCCGAAACCTGTTATCATTTGCACTTTTGCCATGCTTGTTTGAGCTTGTTATTGAGTGAATTAGCCATAAGTGTTCATCTTTTGTCAAGCATCATGAGTGGATCCCTGCCATGTATTTTGTTGCCATGTTTGAGTGTTGTAGCATATTTATCTTGATGCATTTAGATGGTCACTTGCTGTTAATCGCAGACCGGTGCCATATTTGTTTTGCTTGCCATTTCCAAACCGTGCATCCGATTCCGGTGATCTTTATATTGATTTCGACCGAAATCACCTCACCTTTCCAGTGGCACTCTTGGATTTCCAAGTTGAGGCCAGGCTAAATCATTCCTTTCCAAATCATGCATATGCATCACATACCGCATCCCGCATATCATAACATGTTCGTGTGTGGTTTGTTTACTATGTTGTGTGCTTCTTTTCGGTGTTTGCTTCTTCAGGTTGGTTCCGATAATGTCATGTTTGTGAGGACCCGTTCGGCTACGTCCGTTTATCTTCTTCATGGACTCGTTCTTCTTCCTTGCGGGATTTCAGGCAAGATGACCATACCCTTGAAATCACTTCTATCTTTGCTAGCTAGTTGCTCGCTCTTTTGCTATGCCTATGCTACGATACCTACCACTTTCTTATCATGCCTTTCATATTGTTAAACCAAGCCTCTAACCCACCTTGTCCTAGCAAACCGTTGTTTGGCTATGTTACCGCTTTGCTCAGCCCCTCTTATAGCGTTGTTAGTTGCAGGTGAAGATTGAAGTTTGTTCCTTGTTGGAACATGGAGATGTTGTTCCTTGTTGGAACATGTTTACTTGTCGGGATATCACAATATCTCTTATCTAATTAATGCATCTATATACTTGGTAAAGGGTGGAAGGCTCGGCCTTATGCCTGGTGTTTTGTTCCACTCTTGCCGCCCTAGTTTCCGTCATATCGGTGTTATGTTCCCGGATTTTGCGTTCCTTACGCGGTTGGGTTATAATGGAAACCCCTTGACAGTTCGCCTTGTATAAAACTCCTTCAACATGGCCCAACATTGGTTTTACCATTTGCCACCCAGCCTTTTCTTTCCCTTGGGTCGGCCAGCCCAAGGGTCATCTTTATTAAACCCCCCGGGCCAGTGCTTCTCTAAGTGTTGGTCCAATCCAGAGCACTGTGCGGGGCCGTCCCTTGGCAACTTGGGTTACGTTGGCTCCCGTACACTTAGCTTATCCGGTGTGCCCTGAGAACGAGATATGTGCAGCTCCTATCAGGATTTGTCGGCACAACGGGTGGTCTTGATGGACTTGTTTTACCATTGTCGAGGATGTCTTGTAACTGGGATTCCGAGCCTGATCGGGTCTTCTCGCTAGAAGGAATATCCTTCGTTGACCGTGAGAGCTTATGACGGGCTAAGTTGGGACACCCCTGCAGGGATTTGAACTTTTGAAAGCCGTGCCCGCGGTTATGGGCAGATGGGAATTTGTTAATGTCCGGTTGTAGAAAACCTGAAGTTGACCTTAATTAAAATACATCAACCGCGTGTGTAACCGTGATGGTCTCTTCTCGGCGGAGTCCGGGAAGTCAACACGGTGTTGGAGTTTTGTTTGACGTAGGTTGTTCTAGGATCACTTCTTGATCATAGTTGTTCGACCATGCTTTTGCCTTCTCTTCTCACTCTCATTTGCGTATGTTAGCCACCAAATATGCTAGTCGCTTGCTGTAGCTCCACCTCATACCTTTACCTTGCCATAAGCTTAAATAGTCTTGATCGCGAGGGTGTGAGATTGCTGAGTCCCCGTGACTCACAGATACTTCCAAAACCAGTTTGCAGGTGCCGATGAAACCGTGCTGATGACGCAACCAAGCTCAGGAGGAGCTCGATGAAGATCTTGTCCTTTATGTTGTTCCGTTTCCAGTTGATCAGTAGTGGAGCCCAGTCGGGACGATCGGGGATCTGTGTAGCATTTGGGTAGTCTTCTTTTATTTTGGTTCCGTAGTCGGACCCTGATTGTATCTGGTTGATGTAATGCTTTATTCATGTAATTGTGTGAAGTGGCGATTGTAAGCCAACTATGTATCTCTTTCCCTTATGTATTACATGGGTTGTGTGAAGATTACCTCACTTGCGACATTGCTTTCAATGCGGTTATGCCTCTAAGTCGTGCTTCGACACGTGGGAGATATAGCCGCATCGAGGGTGTGACACCCAGCAACCGCGCCTTAGGGGTAAAACTTGCGAAGATGTTCGATATTCCAGGAATTGCTCACCGGAATGCCATCTTCGGTCTCCAGGCGGACTGCACTGGGCCTAGTGACTCGTATTACCCGATAAGGGCCTTTCCACTTTGGCGTCAACTTGTTTGAATTCTTGGCGGATTGAATCCACCGAAGAACAAGCTCGCCTTCCTCAAGGCTTTTGGCATGAACCTTGCGACTATGATAGCGGCGCAAGGCCTACTGGTAGCGAGTGGCTCGCACAGCAGCCCGAAGACGATCTTCCTCAAGGAGCATCACATCCTCTTGGCGCAACTGCTCTTGCTCAAGCTCATCATAAGCGAGCACCCGAGGTGACCCATATATGAGTTCCGTGGGGAGAACTGCTTCTGCCCCGTAAAGCCGGACAAAGGGTGTCTGGCCAGTAGCTCGATTTGGTGTCATTCTAATCGACCAAATAATTGTTGGCAACTCATCAACCCAGCACCTTCCACACTTGTGCAACATGTCAAAGTCCTAGTCTTGAGGCCTCGCAGCACTTCTGCATTCGCCCTTTTGGCCCGGCCGTTACTTCTGGGATGAGAAACAGAAGCAAAACAAACCTTGTTGCCGAGGTCTTGAATGTACTGCATGAAGGTGCGGCTCATGAACTGCGTGCCATTGTCGGTGATGACTCTGTTGGGTACACCAAAACGACAGACTAGCCCCTTTAAGAACTTGACGGATGACTGTGTTGTTACCTTTCTCACTGGTTCCACTTCCGGCCACTTTCTGAACTTGTCGATCGCGACATACAAGTACTCAAAGCCCCCGACGGCGTGGGGAAATGGGCCCAGTATGTCGAGCCCCCAGACCGAAAATGGCCAGGAAATAGGGATTGTCTGAAGAGCTTGGGCTGGTTGATGAAGCTTCTTTGAATGGAACTGGCATGCTTCACACTTGGTTAGTAGGGCAGTCGCATCCTGGAGGGCGGTGGGCCAGAATAAGCCTTGCCGGAATGCTTTGTCGGCAAGGGCTCTCGACCCTATGTGGGAGCCACACATGCCTCCATGTATCTCCGCCTACAACCTCAGTCCATCTTCCCGAGGAATGCACTTCAACTTCACGTCGTTTGGTCTCCTTCTGTATAGGGCATCATCCACACACTGGTACATGCTGAACCGACGGGCTACTTTCTGTACTTCTTCTTGTTCCTCAGGAAGCTCCCCTGTTAGGAGGAAACGGACGGTGTGTTGTGCCCATGCCGGAGCCCGAGGCTCGACGGCAAGGACTAAAGGCACATCTTCGGTCGTAAGGGCAGCTGCCTCTACAGTCAGAGCTCGAGGCTCCGCCTGGGGTTGCTGCTCTCCGGCAAGCTTAGGGAACCCGACAATGTCCTTGCCTGGTGCTCCTGGGAGCTCAGCGGGAAAGTACTTGCGAGGGCATGCCTTCATTCGCTTGTTCTGTCCTGCCGATGGCTCGACGGATGGTTAAATTAATTGAAGCACAAAGGTACCTGGTTCCACATGCAACTTCAGGGCAGCGCGCTTTGACAGGTTGTCGGCAATGCCGTTCTCTGCTCGGGGAACATGCTTTGCTTGCAATCCGTCAAAACGCTCTTACAACTTCCTCACTTCATCCACGTAGGCCTCCATCAACGGGATTTGGTAATCCGTGTTGACTTTCTTAATGATGAGCTGCGAATCACCTCTGATGATGAGCTTCTTGATTCTGAGGTCTGCCGCGATCCTGAGACCGGCAAGCAATCCCTCATACTCTGGCATGTTGTTCATTGATTTTTCCTGGGGAAAGTGCATCTGGACTACGTACTTGAGGTGCTCTCCGGTGGGCACGAGGAGTAGCACACCGGTGATACGTCTCCAACGTATCTACAATTTTTGATTGCTCCATGCTATATTATCTACTGTTTTGGACATTATGGGGCTTTATTATCCACTTTTATATTATTTTTGGGACTAACCTATTAACCAGAGGCCCAACCCAGAATTGCTGTTTTTTGCCTGTTTTAGGATTTCGAAGAAAAGGAATATCAAACGAAGTCCAAACGGAATGAAACCTTCAGGAACGTGATTTTCTCATCGAATTCAACTCAGGAGACTTGGACCCTATGTCAAGACACGTAACAGGAGGCCACGAGGTAGGGGGGCTCGCCTACCCCCCCAGGCACGCCCTCCACCCTCATGGGCCCCCTGTTGCTCCATCGACGTACTTCTTCCTCCTATATATACCAACGTACCCCCAAACGATCAAATACGGAGCCAAAACCCTAATTCCACCGTCGCAACTTTCTGTATCCACGAGATACCATCTTGGGGCTTGTTCCGGAGCACCGCCGGAGGGGGCATCGATCACGGAGGGCTTCTACATCAACACCATAGCCCCTCGATGAAGTGTGAGTAGTTTACCTCAGACCTACGGGTCCATAGTTAGTAGCTAGATGGCTTCTTCTCTCTTTTTGGATCTCAATACAATGTTCTCCCCCTCTCTTGTGGAGATCTATTCGATGTAATCTTCTTTTTGCGGTGTATTTGTTGAGACCGATGAATTGTGGGTTTATGATCAAGTCTATCTATGAATAATATTTGAATCTTCTCTGAATTCTTTTATGTATGATTGGTTATCTTTGCAAGTCTCTTCAAATTATCAGTTTGGTTTGGCCTACTAGATTGATCTTTCTTGCAATGGGAGAAGTGCTTAGCTTTGGGTTCAATCTTGCAGTGTCCTTTCCCGGTGACAGTAAGGGCAACAAGGCACGTATTGTATTGTTGCCATCGAGGATAACAAGATGGGGTTTTCTTCATATTGCATGAGTCTATCCCTCTACATCATGTCATCTTGCTTAAGGCGTTACTCTGTTTTTAACTTAACACTCTAGATGCATGCTGGATAACGGTCGATGAGTGGAGTAATAGTAGTAGATGCAGGCAGGAGTCGGTCTACTTGTCTCGGACGTGATGCCTATATACATGATCATACCTAGATATTCTCATAACTATGCTCAATTCTGTCAATTGCTCAATAGTAATTTGTTCACCCACCGTAGAATACTTATGCTCTCGAGAGAAGCCCTAGTGAAACCTATGGCCCCCGGGTCTATCTTTATCATATCAATCTCCTACTACTTAGTTATTTACTTTGCTATTTACTTTTCCTTTATTTTACTTTGCATCTTTATCATAAAAATACCAAAAATATTATCTTATCATATCTATCCGAGCTCACTCTCGTAAGTGGCCCTACAGGGATTGACAACCCCTATTTGCGTTGGTTGCGAGGATTTATTTGTTTTGTGCAGGTGCGAGGGACTCGCGCGTAGCCTCCTACTGGATTGATACCTTGGTTCTCAAAAACTGAGGGAAATACTTACGCTACTTTGCTGCATCATCCCTTCCTCTTCGGGGAAAACCAACGCAGTGCTAAAAGAGGTAGCAAGAAGGATTTCTGGCGCCATTGCTTCACTTATACTTGTTAGAGCGTGGGCATATCTCTTGTAGAAAGAATTAAACTCTCTTGCTTCACTTATATCTATTTAGAGAGATGACAGGAACTGGTCATTCACATGGTTAGTCATAAAATCCTACATAAACTTGTAGATCGCTGAATATGATATGTTTGATTCCTTGCAATAGTTTTGAGATATAAAGGCGGTGATATTAGAGTCATGCTAGTCGAGTAATTTTGAAATTGAGAAATACTTGTGTTGAGCTTTGCATGTCCCGTAGCATGCACGTATGGTGAACTGTTATGTAACGAAGTCGGAGTATGAGGTGTTTATTGATTGTCTTCCTTATGAGTGGCGGTCGGGGACGAGCGATGGTCTTTTCCTACCAATCTATCTCCCTAGGAGCATGCGCGTAGTACTTTGTATCGATGACTAATAGATTTTTGCAATAAGTATATGAGTTCTTTATGACTAATGTTGGGTCCATGGATTATACGCACTCTCACCCTTCCATCCTTGCCAGCCTCTTCGGTACCGTGCATTTCCCTTTCTCATATTGAGAGTTGGTGCAAACTTCGCCGGTGCATCCAAACCCCGTGATATGATACGCTCTTTCACACATAAACCTCCTTATATCTTCCTCAAAACAGCCACCATACCTACCTATTATGGCATTTCCATAGCCATTCCGAGATATATTGCCATGCAACTTTCCATCATCCCGTTCATCATGACACATTCATCATTGTCATATTGCTTAGCATGTTCATGTAGTTGACATAGTATCTGTGGCAAAGCCACTGTTCATAATTCTTTCATACATGTCACTCTTGGTCCATTGCATATCTCGGTACACCGCTGGAGGCATTCATATAGAGTCATCTTTGTTCTAGTATCAAGTTGTAATCATTGAGTTGTAAACAAATAGAAGTGTGATGATCATCATTCTCTAGAGCATTGTCCCAAGTGAGGAATATAAAAAGAAGAAGAAAGGCCATAAAAAAGAGAAGGCCAAAAAAAGAGAAATGCCATAAAAAAGAAAGAGAAAAGGCCCAAAAAAGAGAAAAAATGAGAGAAAAAGGGAGAAGGTACAATGTTACTATCCTTTGCCACACTTGTGCTTCAAAGTAGCACCATGATCTTCATAATAGAGAGTCTGTCATGTTATCACTTTCATATACTAGTGGGAATTTTTCATTATATAACTTGGCTTGTATATTCCAACAATGGGCCTCCTCAAGTGCCCTAGGTCTTCGTGAGCAAGCAAGTTGGATGCACACCACTAGTTTCTTTTGTTGAGCTTTCATACATTTATAGCTCTAGTGCATCCGTTGCATGGCAATCCCTACTCCTTGCATTAACATCAATCGGTGGGCATCTCCATAGCCCGTTGATTAGCCTCGTTGATGTGAGACTTCCTCCTTTTTTGTCTTCTCCACATAACCCCCCTCATTATATTCTATTCCACCTATAGTGCTATGTCCATGGCTCGCGCTCATATGTTGCGTGGTTTATAGGTTTGAGATTACTAAAGTATGAAACAATTGCTTGGCTTATCATCAGGGTTGTGCATGATGATAGCATTCTCGTGTGACGAAAATGAAACATGACTAAACCATATGATTTTGTAGGGATGAACTTTCTTTGGCCATGTTATTTTGAGAAGACATAATTGCTTAGTTAGTATGCTTGAAGTATTATCATTTTTATGTCAATATGAACTTTTGTCTTGAATCTTTCGGATCTGAATATTCATACCACAATTAAGAAGAATTACATTAAAATTATGCCAAGTAGCACTCCGCATCAAAAATTCTGTTTTTATCATTTTCCTACTTGAGGACGAGCAAGAATTAAGCTTGGGGATGCTTGATACGTCTCCAACGTATCTATAATTTTTGATTGCTCCATGCTATATTATCTACTGTTTTGGACATTATTGGGCTTTATTATCCACTTTTATATTATTTTTGGGACTAACCTATTAACCGGAGGCCCAGCCTAGAATTGCTGTTTTTTGCCTGTTTTAGGGTTTCAAAGAAAAGGAATATCAAACGGAGTCCAAACGGAATGAAACCTTCGGGAACATGATTTTCTCATCGAATACAACTCAGGAGACTTGGACCCAACTTCAAGACACGTAACAGGAGGCCACGAGGTAGGGGGCGTGCCTACCCCCCCAGGCGCACCCTCCACCCTCGTGGGCCCCCTGTTGCTCCACCGACGTACTTCTTCCTCCTATATATACCCACGTACCCCCAAACGATCAGATATGGAGCCAAAACCCTAATTCCATCGCTGCAACTTTCTGTATCCACGAGATCCCATCTTGGGGCCTGTTCCGGAGCTCCGTCGGAGGGGGCATCGATCACGGAGGGCTTCTACATCAACACCATAGCCCCTCCGATGAAGTGTGAGTAGTTTACCTCAGACCTACGGGTTCATAGTTAGTAGCTAGATGGCTTCTTCTCTCTTTTTGGATCTCAATACAATGTTCTCCCCCTCTCTTGTGGAGATCTATTCGATGTAATCTTCTTTTTGCGGTGTGTTTGTTGAGACCGATGAATTGTGGGTTTATGATCAAGTCTATCTATGAATAATATCTGAATCTTCTCTGAATTCTTTCATGTATGATTGGTTGTCTTTGCAAGTCTCTTTGAATTATCAGTTTGGTTTGGCCTACTAGATTGATCTTTCTTGCAATGGGAGAAGTGCTTAGCTTTGGGTTCAATCTTGCGGTGTCCTTTCCCGGTGACAGTAAGGGCAGCAAGGCACGTATTGTATTGTTGCCATCGAGGATAACAAGATGGGGTTTTCTTCATATTGCATGAGTCTATCCCTCTACATCATGTCATGTTTCTTAAGGCGTTACTATGTTTTTAACTTAATACTCTAGATGCATGCTGGATAGCGGTCGATGAGTGGAGTAATAGTAGTAGATGCAGGCAGGAGTCGGTCTACTTGTCTCGGACGTGATGCCTATATACATGATCATACCTAGATATTCTCATAACTATGCTCAATTCTGTCAATTGCTCAATAGTAATTTGTTCACCCACCGTAGAATACTTATGCTCTCGAGAGAAGCCACTAGTGAAACCTATGGCCCCCGGGTCTATCTTTATCATATCAATCTCCTACTACTTAGTTATTTACTTTGCTATTTACTTTGCCTTTATTTTACTTTGCATCTTTATCATAAAAATACCAAAAATATTATCTTATCATATCTATCAGATCGCACTCTCGTAAGTGGCCCTATTGGGATTGACAACCCCTATTTGCGTTGGTTGCGAGGATTTATTTGTTTTGTGCAGGTGCGAGGGACTCGCGCGTAGCCTCCTACTGGATTGATACCTTGGTTCTCAAAAACTGAGGGAAATACTTACGCTACTTTGCTGCATCATCCCTTCCTCTTCGGGGAAAACCAACGCAGTGCTAAAAGAGGTAGCAGCCGGCGCCAACACCTTGCAGTGAGAAAGAACCATCAATGTACATAACCCAATCGCGGCAGGTCTCCTTGCCGTGAAGGGTGGTTTCTTGAACCTCTTCGTCGGGCGTTGCGGTCCATTCCGCTATGAATTCTGCCAAGGCTCGGCTCTTGATCATTGAAGTACTTTCAAACTTGAGGCCAAAGCTCGACAGCTCCAATGCCCACTCCACAATTCTCCCCGTCACATATGGGTTGTGCAAAATCCGCTGCAAGGGGAGGCGGGTGACAACATTGATCTCATGCGCTTGGAAATAGTGACACAGCTTTCTCGAGGCCACAAGGAGGCCGAAAAGTAGCTTGTGCACACCAGAATATTTTGATATAGCCCCCTGTAAGAGGGAACTGACAAAATAAATGGGGTGCTGCACCACCTTCTTCTTCTGTCCCACTTCGCCTATCTGCTCAGACTCTGTCTTGCCGGGACCAGGCCTTGCCGGGGTTCCTTCTTGCCGGTGTTAGGCTCTTCCGGGGAGGGCTCTGGCCCACCATCCGATGGCTCTGCTTCTACTGCTGCTTCTTCCTCAAGTTCCCTCTGCGCCACCAGTGCAGCGCTGACCACTTGATTCGTTGCTGCTAAGTACAGCAGCAACGACTCTTGTGGTTTAGGCGCGACTAGTATTGGCATGGAGGTGACGTATCTCTTCAAATCCTGCAGTGCTGCCTCTGCCTCCGGAGTCCACTTTACTGGATCCGCCTTCTTCAAAACTTTTAAAAAGTGGAGGGCGCGCTCAGCAGATTTGGAGATGAACCTACTCAGGTTAGCAACGCAGCCGGCGAGCCTACGGACGTCTTTGACCCGTTTTGGCGCCTCAATCTGCTCAATTGCTTTGATCTTGTCAGGATTTGCTTCGATCCCACGTTGAGACACAAAGAACCCAAGGAGTTTGCCGAATGGGACACCGAACATGCACTTCTCTGGGTTGAGCTTGAGGTTGGTCTTGCGCAGATTTGCAAATGTTTCTTCTAAATCTCGCACAAGTGTGGCCCTATCCTTGGTTTTGACCACTATGTCGTCCATATAAGCTTCCATATTTCTATGTAGTTGGGGCTCAAAACCAATCTGGACCGCTCGGGAAAACGTTGAACCAGCGCTCTTCAACCCGAAAGGCATTCGTACAAAACAGTACGTACCACATGGGGTGATGAATGCGGTTTTTTCTTTCTCTTCCTTCATCATGAAGATCTGGTGCTATCCTGAATAAGCGTCGAGGAATGACAACAGGTCACACCCGACAGTGGAGTCCACAATCTGGTCGATGTGTGGCAGAGGGAAAGGATCCTATGGACAGGCTTTATTGATATCTATGTAGTCAATACACAGCCTCCATTTCCCATTTGCCTTACGCACCACCACTGGATTGGCCAACCACGTAGGGTTGAGCACTCCTCTAACCAGGCCTGCTGCCTCCAATTTCCTGATCTCCTCGATGATGAACTCTTGTCACTCCAAAGTTTTCTTCCTGACCTTCTGCTTGATGGGCCGCGCATGAGGACATACAACAAGATGGTGCTCAATCACCTCCCTGGGAATGTCGGGGATGTCAGATGCTTGCCATACAAACACATTGAAATTCGCCCACAGGAAGGCGACGAGCGCGCTTTCCTATTTGCTATCGAGGGTGGAGCTTATAGTGAAAGCCCCGCCCGTGTCGTCCTCCTTGACGGACACCTTCTTGGTTTCCGGTGGTGCAGCCTTGGACTTATTGCTCTTGGCGGTGGAGCTCTCTGGCATGTCCTCAACGGGAGCGCAACACTCCGAAGAGGCACGCTTTCCTGGTGCTACCTCTTGAGCAGTGCGTTGGTTTTCCCTTGAAGAGGAAAGGGTGATGCAGCAAAGTAGCGTAAGTATTTCCCTCAGTTTTTGAGAACCAAGGTATCAATCCAGTAGGAGACTACACGCAAGTCCCTCGTACCTACACAAACAAATAAGAACCTCGCAACCAATGCGATAAAGGGGTTGTCAATCCCTTCACTCTCACTTACGAGAGTGAGATCTGATAGAGATAATAATAAGATAAATATTTTTGGTATTTTTATGATATAGATTGAAAGTAAAGATTGCAAAGTAAAATAGATTGGAAACTTATATGATAAAAGATAGACCCGGGGGCCATAGGTTTCACTAGTGGCTTCTCTCAAGATAGCATAAATATTACGGTGGGTGAACAAATTACTGTCGAGCAATTGATAGATAAGTGCATAATTATGAGAATATCTAGGCATGATCATGTATATAGGCATCACGTCCGCGACAAGTAGACTGAAACGATTCTGCATCTACTACTATTACTCCACACATCGACTGCTATCTAGCATGCATCTAGAGTATTAAGTTCGTAAGAACAGAGTAACGCATTAGGCAAGATAACATGATGTAGAGGGATAAACTCAAGCAATATGATATAAACCCCATCTTTTTATCCTCGATGGCAACAATACAATACGTGCCTTGCTGCCCCTACTGTCACTAGGAAAGGACACCTCAAGATGGAACCCAAAGCTAAGCACTTCTCCCATTGCAAGAAAGATCAATCTAGTAGGCCAAACCAAACTAATAATTCGAAGAGACTTGCAAAGATAACCAATCATACATAAAAGATTCCAGAGAAGAATCAAATATTGTTCATAGATAAACTTGATCACAAACCCACAATTCATCGGATCTCGACAAACACACCGCAAAAAGAGTTGCATCAAATAGATCTCCAAGAAGATCGAGGAGAACATTGTATTGAGATCCAAAGAAAGAGAAGAAGCCATCTAGCTAATAACTATGGACCCGAAGGTCTGTGGTAAACTACTCACACATCATCGGAGAGGCTATGGTGTTGATGTAGAAGCCCTCCGTGATCGATTCCCCCTCCGACGGAGCTCCGAAAAAGGCTCCAAGATGGGATCTCTTGGGTACAGAAGGTTGCGGTGGTGCAAATAGGGTTTCGTGGTGCTCCTGGATGTTTTCGGGGTATATGGATATATATAGGAGGAAGAAGTAGGTCGGTGGAGCTGCGAGGGGCCCACAAGGGTGGGGGCACGCCTCCCTGCCTCGTGGCCACTTCGTTTCTTTCTTGACGTCTACTCCAAGTCCCCTGGATCACGTTTGTTCCAAAAATAACTCTCCCGAAGGTTTCATTCCGTTTGGATTCCATTTGATATTCCTTTTATGCGAAACACTGAAATAGGCAAAAAAACCAGCAATTTGCACTGGGCCTTGGGTTAGTAGGTTAGTCCCAAAAATAATATAAAAGTGTATAAATAAGCCCATTAACATCCAAAACAGATAATATAATAACATGGAACGATAAAAAATTAGATACGTTGGAGACGTATCAAGCATCCCCAAGCTTAATTCCTGCTCGTCCTCGACTAGGTAAATGTTAAAACAGAATTTTTGATGTGGAATGCTACCTAGCATAATTCTCAATGTAATTTTATTTATTGTGGCATGAATGTTCAGATCCGAAAGATTCAAGACAAAATTTTAATATTGACATAATATAATAATACTTCAAGCATACTAACTAAGCAATTATGTCTTCTCACAATAACATGGCCAAAGAAAGCCTATCCCTACAAAATCATATAGTTTGGCTATGCTTCATTTTCGTCACACAAAAATGCTCTCATCATGCACAACCCCGATGACAAGCCAAGCAATTGTTTCATACTTTAGTAATCTCAAACTTTTTTAAACTTTCACGCAATACATGAGCGTGAGCCATGGACATAACACTATGGGTGGAATAGAATATGATAATGGAGGTTGTGTGGAGAAGACAAAAAGGAGAAAGTCTCGCAATGACGCGGCTAATCAGCGGGCTATGGAGATGCCCATCAATTGGTGTCAATGCGAGGAGTAGGGATTGCCATACAACGGATGCACTAGAGCTATAAATGTATGAAAGCTCAACAAAAGAAACTAAGTGGGTGTGCATCCAACTTGCTTGCTCACGAAGACCTAGGGCATTTGAGGAAGCCCATTGAATATATACAAGCCATGTTCTATAATGAAAAATTCCCACTAGTATATGAAAGTGACAAAACAATAGACTCTCTATCATAAAGATCATGGTGCTACTTTGAAGCATAAGTGTGGAAAAATAGGATAGTACCATTGTCCCTTTTTATTTCTTCTTTTTTTGGGCCTTCCTCTTTTTTTGGCCTTTCTCTTTTTTTATTTGGGACAATGCTCTATTAATGATGATCATCACACTTCTATTTATTTACAACTAAATGATTACAACTCGATACTAGTACAAAATATGACTCTATATGAATGCCTCCGGCGGTGTACCGGGAAGGGCAATGAATCAAGAGTGACATGTATGATAAATTATGCATGGTGGATTTGCCACAAATACAACGTCCACTACATGATCATGCAAAGCAATATGACAATGATGAAGCGTGTCATAAATGAAATGGTGGAAAGTTGCATGGCAATATATCTCGGAATGGCTATGGAAATGCCATAATAGGTAGGTATGGTGGCTGTTTTGAGGAAGATATAAGGAGTTTTATGTGTGATAGAGCGTATCATATCACGGGGTTTGGATGCACTGGCGAAGTTTGCACCAACTCTCAAGGTGAGAAAGGACAATGCACGGTACCGAAGAGGCTAGCAATGATGGAAATGTGAGAGTGCGTATAATCCATGGACTCAACATTAATCATAAAGAACTCACATACTTATTGCAAAAATCTACAAGTCATCAAAAACGAAGCATTACGCGCATGCTCCTAGGGGGATATATTGGTAGGAAAAGACCATCGCTCGTCCCCGACCGCCACTCATAAGGAAGACAATCAAATAACACCTCATGTTTCTAATTTGTTACACAACGGTTACCATACGTGCATGCCACGAGACTTGCTATATTCAACACAAGTATTTCTCAAATTCACAACTACTCAACTAGCACACTCTAATATCACCATCTTTATATCTCAAAACAATAATCAAGTATCAAACTTCTCATAGTATTCAATGCACTTTCTATGATAGTTTTTATTATACCCATCTTGGATGCCTATCATATTAGCACTAATTTTATAACCAAAGAAAATTACCATGCTGTTCTAAAGGAATCTCAAAATAATATAAGTGAAGCATGAGAGATCAATAATTTCTATAAAATAAAACCACCACCGTGCTCTAAAAGATATAAGTGAAGCACTAGAGCAAAATTATCTAGCTCAAAAGATATAAGTGAAGCACATAGAGTATTATAATAAATTCCAATTCATGTGTGTCTCTCCCAAAAGGTGTGTACAGCAAGGATGATTGTGGTAAACTAAAAAGCAAAGACTCAAATCACACAAGACGCTCCAAGCAAAACACATATCATGTGGTGAATAAAAATATAGCCTCAAGTAAAGTTACCGATGGAAGAAGACGAAAGAGGGGATGCCTTCCGGGGCATCCCCAAGCTTAGTATTTTGGTTGTCCTTGAATTTTACCTTGGGGTGCCTTAGTCACCCCCAATATTAGGCTCTTGCCACTCCTTATTCCATAATCCATCAAATCTTTACCCAAAACTTGAAAACTTCACAACACAAAACTCAACAGAAAATCTCATGAGCTCCGTTAGTATAAGAAAACAAACCATCACTTAAGGTACTGTAATGAAATCATTCTTTATTTATATTGGTGTTAAACCTACTGTATTCCAACTTCTCTATGGTTCATACCCTCCGATACTAGCCATAGATGCATCAAAATAAGCAAACAACACACGAAAAACAGAATCTGTCAAAAATAGAACGGTCTATAGTAATCTGTAGGTTTCGAATACTTATGTAACCCCAAAAATTCTGAAATAAATTGGTGGACGTGAGGAATTTGTCTATTAATCATCTTCAAAAATAATCAACCTAATCGCACTCTCCAGTAAAAAATGGCAGCAAATCTCGTGAGCACTAAAGTTTCTGTTTTTTACAGCAAGATCGCTAAAACTTCCCCCAAGTCTTCCCTAAGGTTCTACTTGGCAAAAACACTAATTAAAAGCATAAAACCACATCTAAACAGAGGGTAGATGAATTATTTATTATTAAACATAACAAAAAATCAAGAAACAAAAATAAAATTGGATTGCCTCCCAACAAGCGCTATCGTTTAACGCCCCTAGCTAGGCATAAAAGCAAGAATAGATCTAGGTATTGCCATGATAATGATAAGGTAGATCACGAAAACTCATATGATACTCCCTATGTTCAGCAGCAAGGTTTCTTTGTGGCAAGAAAAAGTAATCAAAAGGGCTAAATTTAATGGAACAAAAGTCCCCAAGATCAAGCTCAGGAGGTATTGGTTCCTCGTTTGGCCCCTCATATTGCACAACCAATTCATCATTATAAGCATTCTTTTGGAAAAAAGTCATGAGACTTTGTTCAAGGGAAAAACCCAACCCATTATTTTGGATGGCAAAATTATTAAGTTCATAAATACTGTCAACAAGAACATCGGTAGGAACCTTCTTTCCAAGGTTTTCGTTAAAAGCAACATGATCTAAGGATCGTAAGCGCATTATGTCTTCTTGATAAAAAAGATTGCTTCTATGGGGGGACGGCCGGCGTCCACCCTATAATGCACAAAAATTTCATTGGCTTCTTTCATTATAAATCTGAACTCATGAGCTAAAAAGATAGTAGATGCTCGCTTAACAGAAGAGTGCTCGATATTAGAAAATCCTAGAAAAATCCTTTGGATGCAAGGGTGCATATGAATAAATTGTCTTTCAAGTTCAACTATGAGCAAAGATATAGTATCCGCGAAACTACTAGTTCTGTGGAGAATAGACCCTCCCATAGTAGGTAAAGCACCGGCACAAGTAAAGAAATCTTGAATAACTCCTTTTCCAATAATATTACCACTAGCAATTCGAAACTTTTTAGTGTGTAAAATAGTAGGTTCTTCAGGAGGATCAACAAAAGCATCAAAGTTTTCCATGTTATTACCACTATCCTTATCAACGATAACGTCCCCAATTTCATACATGGTGGCAGCAAGACGCAAGCACAAAAAGGCGAACGGAAAAAGAGGGCGAATAAAATGGCAAGGGTGAACTGGGGGAGAGGAAAACGAGAGGCAAATGGCAAATAATGTAATGTGAGGGATAAGAGTTTGTGATGGGTACTTGGTATGTCTTGACTTGTGCGTAGATCTCCCCGGCAACGGCGCCAAAAATCCTCCTTGCTACCTCTTGAGCACTGCGTTGGTTTTCCCTTGAAAAGGAAAGGGTGATGCATCAAAGTAGCGTAAGTATTTCCCTTAGTTTTTAAGAACCAAGGTATCAATCCAGTAGGAGACTACACGCAAGTCCCTCATACCTACACAAACAAATAAGAACCTCGCAACCAACGCGATAAAGGGGTTGTCAACCCCTTCACAGTCACTTACGAGAGTGAGATCTGATAGAGATAATAATAATAAGATAAATATATTTGGTATTTTTATGATATAGATTGAAAGTAAAGATTGCAAACTAAAATAGATTGGAAACTTATATGATAAAAGATAGACCCGGGACCATAGGTTTCACTAGTGGCTTCTCTCAAGATAGCATAAGTATTACGGTGGGTGAACAAATTACTGTCGAGCAGTTGATAGAAAAGTGCATAATTATGAGAATATCTAGGCATGATCATGTATATAGGGATCACGTCCGCGACAAGTAGACCAAAACGATTCTGCATCTACTATTACTCCACACATCGACCACTATCCAGCATGCATCTAGAGTATTAAGTTCATAAGAACAGAGTAACACATTAGGCAAGATGACATGATGTAGAGGGATAAACTCAAGCAATATGATATAACCCCATATTTTTATCCTCGATGGCAACAATACAATACGTGCCTTGCTGCCCCTGCTGTCACTAGGAAAGGACACTGCAAGACTGAACCCAAAGCTAAGCACTTCTCCCATTGCAAGAAAGATCAATCTAGTAGGCCAATCCAAATTGATAATTCGAAGAGACTTGCAAAGATAACCAATCATACATAAAAGATTTCGGAGAAGAATCAAATATTGTTCATAGATAAACTCGATCATAAACCCACAATTCATCGGATCTCGACAAACACACCGCAAAAAGAGTTACATCAAATAGATCTCCAAGAAGATCGAGGAGAACATTGTATTGAGATCCAAAGAGAGAGAAGAAGCCATCTAGCTAATAACTATGGACCCGAAAGTCTGTGGTAAACTACTCACACATCATCAGATAGGCTATGGTGTTGATGTACAAGCCCTCCGTGATCGATTCCCCCTCCGGCGGAGCTCCGAAAAAGGCCCCAAGATGGGATCTCTTGGGTACAAAAGGTTGCGGCGGTGGAAATAGGGTTTTGTGGTGCTCCTGGATGTTTTCGGGGTATATGGATATATATAGGAAGAAGAAGTAGGCGGTGGAGCTGCGAGGGGCCCACGAGGGTGGGGGGGGCGCCCAGGGGGCAGGCACGCCTCCCTGCCTCGTGACCACCTTGTTTCTTTCTTGATGTCTACTCCAAGTCCTCTGGATCACGTTTGTTCCAAAAATAACTCTCCCAAAGGTTTCATTCCGTTTGATATTCCTTTTCTTCAAAACACTAAAATAGGCAAAAAAAACAGCAATTTGCACCGGGCCTTGGGTTAGTAGGTTAATCCCAAAATAATATAAAAGTGTATAAATAAGCCCATTAACATCCAAAACAGATAATATAATAGCATGGAACAATCAAAAATTGTAGATACGTTGGAGATGTATCACCTGGCATGTCCTCAACGGGAGCGCAACACTCCGAAGAGGCGCCCTTGCAGGAGTGGGTGCAAGAGGTCTTGCCGGAAGAGGTTACGCCGGAAGGGGTCTTGCCGGCTTTCTTCCTTCCCAGGGCTTCAGCGGTGGTTGCTGCACCTCCCTCTCGGTAGAGTTGGTCGGCGCAGATGAGCGTGTCTTTCTTGTCAGAAGGGGCGGTGATGATGGTCAGCGGCCCCGGCATCTTCAACGTGTTGTAGGCGTAGTGTGATGCCGCCATGAACTTGGCCAACACTGGGCGGCCAAGGATCCCGTTGTATGGCAAGGGGATCTCGGCAACATAAAAAACGATTTTCTCCGTCCTATAGTTCAGCTTGCCCCCAAACGTAACAGGTAGCGTGATTTTACCTTTTGGCTGACTCCATCCCAGGTTGACCCCTTGAAACGTGCCCGTCTCCTCGAGATCTCCACCAGGAATCTGCAACTTCTTGATCATAGTGGGCGAGATCAAATTCAAACTGGCCCCTCCATCAACCAACACTTTTGTCACCTTGAGGTTGCATATTGTTGGTGAAACCAACAACGGCAAACACCCGACCGCGGTTGTGCGATTAGGGTGATCCTCGGTGTCAAAAATTATGGGCATGCGGGACCACTTCAGTGGCTTCTGGGCATCGAACGATGGCTCTGCCGCAGTGATCTCACGCGCCCACTGCTTCAGTTGGCGGTGAGAGGTGTGTAGCGGGGCGCCACCATTGATGCACATGGCCTCCGTAGCTTTCTGGAATTCGTGCTCGTCGGACTCGTCGTCCTCGTCATGATCATCATCTTCCTCCTTGTTGCGGCCCTGAGCGGGCCTCTCTTGTTGATTATCTTTGCCGTGGCGACCTCCTTAGCCGCCACGCTTCTTGCCGGACCCCTCAGTACCATCCCGACCCTTCTCCTTGTCCCGCCTTTCATATTCATCTTTCATCTTTTCTGCATGCAGCTCAACCTATCGATAGTTCTAGAGGTCATGGCCCTTGGTGCGGTGGATCTTGCAGTACTACTTGTCGGAGCCTCCTGGCTTGTCGGTGGCCGCCAAGTCCCGGCAGGCGGCGCACCCGGCAACCTCCTTGCTCGGGTCATTAGCCTTGGCCTTCTTGGCGGGACAGGGGTTGCCGGATCCCTCAACGGCAAGCACAGTCTGTCCCTTACGCTTCCTGTTGCGGCGCCGGCCCTTCTTCGTCAGGCGGCGGCGTCTTCGTCCGTGGAGTCAGTCTCTGCGCCGGCGTCCTCGCCGGGGTACTTCCTTCCTTCCTCAGCCCGAGCATATCTATCAGCCAGAACGTAAAGTTTGGCTACATCCTTGACCTTGTTCATCGCCAGCTCTTCATGCATCTTGCGGTTGCGTACGTTCTAATGGAACGCACTGATGACAGCAGCGGGATGAACATCTGGGATGGTGTACTGCACACGGCTGAATCTTTGTATGTACTTATGAGGGAATCGCCATCCTTCTGGGGGATGACATGTAAGTCACTTGCCTGGCCAGGAGCTTGGTGGCCTTCGGTAAAGGCAACAACAAACTCATGGCACAGATCCGACCAGGAAGAGATGGAATCTACTGGCAGGTGCATCAACCACGACAAGACGTTGGGCTTAAGCACCAACGGAAAGTAGTTGGCGAGCACCTTGTCGTCGCGAGCCCCGGCGGCTTGCATCGCGATGGTGTAGATGCTGAGGAACTCCGATGGGTGAGTCTCGCCGTTGTAATTTTCCCCACCATCAGGCTTGAACATGCGGTGGGAGGGCCACTGGAACTGCCGCAGCTCTCGGGTAAAGGCCAGACAACCCACCTCGTAAGGCAGGTCGCCAGAGCCCCCCGGCGTTGGGTGGTCCATGGTAGGCCCCACACGCTAATCCAACTGATTGCGCGCCTCCCGCCATCGCTCGATGGTAGTTTGAGCGTCTTCCTGAGCTCGCTCTCGAAGAACTAGACATTGGTCACAGCGGGTTCGCGGGTTGGATGATGCTGTGGAAACGTTGTCACAGGCGTCGGCCGGACGAGCCGGTGGCTGCTGTCGCGGCCGTGGGGGAGGAGAGTGCACCGTGGTCGTAGCATCTCCGGTCCTCCCACCACCGGCATGCATTGGCTCGACAGAACGCCGGCATGAGGATCCCGCTGGGAGCAACCCATCTTTATTGGGAAAGCTGATGAGGCTTTGGATGGTGGCCCTCCACTCGTCGAGCTTCTCCGCAGCAGGGGGAAGTCGAGGAGGAGTTGCACGCGCACCAGCGCTTCTACTGGCATGGGCGGTGGCGAAAGCTGCATGGACCGCGAGGCGCTCCAGCTTCTAACCAAGTTAGAAGGATCTCTGTCACGGTCTCGCGGTCGCACGTCGCTTTCGTCAGCGTCCGGGCGCGCACGCCGGCCTGGTGCGTCCTGAGAGTGGCGCACAGGGCTCTTCCCGCGGCGGTGCCCGGGAGTTCCGGCGTCGCAGCGTCGCTCATCACGTGCGGCCTGGGAAGGCCACGACGCGGGTGCCAGCTGGGCGCCATAGAGGTTGCCGCGCCGCCCGTGGGCAGCACGGCCCTGCCCTGGACCCAGCGGCGTGCGACTCGTCATCTCGGACTTGAATGACGCCACTCGCCTGGCTCTGATTGCCATAGTGTCGTGGATGCTCGCGGGCCACGTCTCCGGCACCATCCGTGGCTACCTGGTCGCCTGCTCGCGCTGGCGCGGACGGGCCGGCTCCGGACGACCCGATCGCTGTGATCCCCTTTTTCTTGGGGGGCATGGTGATGATGAAGTTGATGCGCTAACGTCCAAACCAGATTTTCACAGCTTGCGCCCCCTAACTGGCGCACCAAAATGTTGGTGGAAACGACACCTATGGGATCACAGGGAATCCCTTCTACGGTTGGCGGGCGCGGGGCTGTGGAAAGAGCAGGTTTAGAAGATCAACATGGGGGAATTTTTCCAGGTTCGGGCCGCAAGTGATGCGTAATACCCTACTCCTAGTGGTTTGTGTTTATCTGGTGTTCCTGGACTAGATACAAAGCGTGTAGGCTCCAAAAAGTCTGAATCCCTCTCCAGTATGCCTCGGGCCTCCTTTTATAGCCAAAGGGGTCGCCACAGTGGCACACATGAGGTGGAAAGTTTGTATTGTATACAATTCTATCGCCAGGTACCGTAGGACAAATGCATTTAATGCGCTGCCGACGTGCCCCGTCACTTTATTGAGGACCGCAAGGAAGCTCGTCTCGTCCGCCGCCGCCTCGTCTCGCACTGACGCGCATCCAAGCTGACTAGGCGTGCAGCGCCATGCTGGCTGGCTGGTTGCTGAGTTGGTGCGGTGGCGGAGTCTTCATGAAGATCTGCATGCCACCACGCAGGTGCTCGCTTAGTTGGCCTAGAAGCTGCACGTCGCCACGCAGGTGCCTACCTTGTTGGCGGGTTGACTGCTGTCTTGGAGTGGCGGTGGATCCTTGGCAGGTGGGGGCCTGGCTGCGGCCCTGCAGATATCCCCGGGAAGGGCCTTGCCAGGGTCTCGCAGGTGTCCCTGGCAAGGGTCTTGCCGGGGGTCTCGTGAGCGTCCCCGGCAAGGATCTTGCCGGGGGGTTTCCGTCTTCTGGTTCTCATCTAGTCTTGTATGGTCTTGGTCTTTACAAAGATCCGCATGCCACCATGCAGGCGCCTCCCGAGCCTTGGTTCCAATGTTGTCAATGGTGTCGGAACTCTTAGGCTCAAGGGTGGCGGCTCTGCTGGTGATGGGAAAGTTGCCCCGGCAAGGCTCTTGCCGGGGCTACGTAAGCTGCCCCAGCAAGGCTCTTGCCGGGGAAAGCCCACCTTGTCCCTCTGCTTCTCGCACCTTCGGCTTGGCGCTGCTCTGGTAGTCTTGTGTCTTTGCTTCCTCTGCCCTGCCAAGCATGGCCGCAGGCGTGTGGCTGCGACTGCCCGCGCACAAGTAAAGGGGTACAAAAAGGACCCCTACTTTTGTACACTGACAAAGAGAGTCTCCCACAAGCTTGGGGGAGGCTTTGCCAGTTACTTAATGCTTTGCCTGATCATCCTCTTAAGAAAAATGAAATACTTGATATCTTCTATAATGGACTAACCGATGCTTCTAGGGATTTCCTAGATAGTTGTGCTGGTTGTGTTTTCAAGGAACGAACTATTGCTCAAGCTAAAGAATTATTGAATAACATATTGAAAAATTATGATGATTGGACTATTCCTGAACCACCGCCTAAACCCACTCCAAATAAGAGGGGTATATTATATCAAAGTCCCGAAGATATGCAAGGGGCAAAGAAATCTATGAAGGAAAAAGGTATTAAAGCCGAGGGTGTTAACAATTTACCTCCTATTGAAGAAACACATGGGCTTAATACACCACCACTACCTAAGGTGTCAGAGGTAAATTCTCTTATGAAGTTGATAATGATAATCCTCACAATATGCATCCTAGTCAATGCCTTTATGAGTTTTAAAACTACATTAGAAAACAAAATCATTTAATGCAAATGTTATGAAACAATTGAGATATAATTCTAATATGATTGCTCGCTTGAGTGACTTGTTATTTAGAATATCAAATGATGTTAGAGGTGTTGGAAAACATGCTTCTATGGTTCAAACTCAGTTAGAACAAGTTGCTAAATCACAAAGAGAATTGCTTGATGAAATGAATCATAATATGCATGACTTTGCTGTTAGAGTTGCAACTAGAGGAGGTAAAATGACTCAGGAACCACTTTATCCTGAGGGACACCCAAAAAGAATAGAACAAGATTCACAAAGAGCCAACACTAGTGCACCTAGTCCTTCTAAAAAGAAAAAGAAGAAGAAAAATGATAGGACTTTGCACACCTCTAGTGAACCTGAAATAGAAAAACCTCCTGATAATGAAAATGAAAATTCTATCTCTGATGCTGAAACTCAATCTGGTAATGAACACTCACCTAGTGATAATGAAAAATATAATATTGATGTTCATGAAGACTCTCAACCAAATGAAAAAGAACCAGATAATGATGTTGAGATAGAACCACCTGTTGATCTTGATAACCCACAACCTAAGAATAAAAGGTATGATAAAAGAGACTTTGTGGCTAGGAAACACGGTAAAGAAAGGGAACCGTGGGTTCAAAAACCTATGCCTTTTCCACCCAAGTCAACTAAAAAGAAAGATGATGAAGAATTTGAACGCTTTGTTGAAATGCTGAGGCCAGTCTTTTTGCGTACTCATTTGACTGATATCCTTAAAATGCCTCCTTATGCAAAGTATATGAAAGACATCATCACAAAGAAGAGAAAAATACCGGAAGCTGAAATCTCCACTATGCTTGTTAATTATACTTTCAAAGATGGAGTACCTAAAAAACTTGGTGATCCGGGTATACAAACTATACCTTGCTCTATTAAAAAGAATTATGTGAAAACTGCCTTGTGTGATTTAGGAGCTGGTGTTAGTGTTATGCCTTTCTCTTTATATAAAAGACTTGACTTGAATAAACTCACACCTACTGAAATATCTTTGCAAATGGATGACAAATCAACTGCCATACCTATCGGTATCTGTGAGGATGTGCCCGTTGTTTTTGCTAATGTTACTATTTTGACTGACTTTGTTATACTTGAGATGCCCGAGGACGACAACATGTCGATTATCCTTGGTAGACCCTTCTTGAATACTGCAGGGGCTGTTATTGATTGCAATAAAAGCAAGGTCACCTTTCATATTAATGGTAATGAGCATACGGTGCACTTTTCGAAGAAACAATTCCAAGTGAATGGTATTAATGTTGTTGAAAAATCTCCGACAATCACTATTGGAAGTTTTCAAATACCTCTACCTACTGTCAAAAAGAAATATTAAATGCTTATTGTTGGGGAGATGCATATCCCCGTTGAGGTAACTTAGTGATTTACGAAAGTTCTTCAGTTTCATGCTAATAGAAAGTGGTGGTTAATAAGACATGATCAACCTTATTAATGAATCATTTTTTGAATGGTATGAAGTTGATGAATTTAGTAAGCACTACTTTCTGTGTAACATCCCAAATTTTCAATTTGGAATGTTATACATTAGAAGGTCAAAAAAAATGTTATACATTAGATCATCATTGCATATCATATTTTATTGCATTTTGGCTTGACCCTAGAGATTCTATGCAAATCAAGGACCCACAGAGAGAGTTGGGGATTTCGTTATTTTCATATTTGAGTTTTCTCAAATTTTGAAAAGAGGATCGTTTGATTATAATTATTTTTCTCTTCAAATATTTCTTTTATAAAAATAAAGAAGAGGGGATAAAATGACTTCCCCAAAATAAAGAATTATTGGAGATTTAATATTAAAATCAAATAAGTTTTTATTCGGAGTTTTTACACTATTTTATTTGAATTAGGAAAAATATGCATTTTTCAAAATTGCATTAGAAGCCCAAATAAATGTTCACCTTGTCCGCTATATCTTTAGAGGACGGGGAAAATTTATTTTAGGATTTTTGGAGTCCGTTTAGTATTTCTTTTCTTTGTTTTTCTGCGCGGAATTTTTATTAAAAAAAGTCACCCGACTTACCGGGTCGTGTCCCACCTGGACACTGCGCCCGGGCGGCCTTTATAAGCCGAAGGCCCGAGCCGTCGCAGCCCAAGCCGCCGCCAGTGCAAAACCCTAACCCTAGCGCCACCGCCGGAGCCGCCCGCCGCCGCCAGATGCCGCCTCGCCGGAGTCGCCGCTGCTGCCGTCACGTGTCCCGAGGTAGCCGCCGGTTTTCGTTAGAAAACTGTTTGGTTTTTTCTAGAACCCTCGGTTATTTTTTTAGATCGGTTTTTTCGGTTTAGTTATTTAGCGAACGCCCGTTCGTACGTTCGTTTTAATGAACGGTTTTCACTCGTTAACCGCAGACAACGAACGTTCGTTTCTTAGCCTGTTCGCTAGTTTTTCTTTTTCCAGGGTTTTTCCACGATTATTTTTGATCGCGATTTCTGACCCGATTTTCATTTTAGTTTATCTTTTCGCTCGTTTATCGAAATCAGTTGATTCAAGCGCCCAGATCTTCATCTCGAAGCCCTCTTTTTGTTTAACCAACTTGAACAAGATTTTGCTACTACAAAATTTGACTTACGTCCAGATTAGTAAACGGATCCTGTTTCTTTCATAGTTTGAGTTTCATTACTTCGTTTGATTTGATTCTTTTTGCAAACCGGAGTTCTTAAGTTGAACCTTCTGGTTAGATTTCTTATTAGAGTTTTATCCGTGCTTCTAGTTGAGTGCTTATTGTATGCTTCTTTGATTGTGATAGAGTACCCGGAGTGCGAAGCGTGCTACTACGAGTCTCTAGGTTTAACGGATCACCAGCAAGGCAAGTAACACTTTGATCATACCTTTTTACTACCCAATTTTATTGCATTAGATCAATCCTCAAACAATTGCATGGTTAGGATTTAATTAACTTGTGGGTTTTGGGAAGTAGATGAGGTAGTACCTATTCACCTGCTTATTATCAAACCTATGGGAGTTACTTCTATGTTGCTTATATTACTATGCTATGCTAGTAGACGTGGATTGGGTTTGAGTGTATCCATGACAGATGTGAGTTTGTTAATTAATGGTTCAACTTAAGGTGGCAACTTAAACACACATCTGGATGGATTGCTTGTGGGCACCTGGAGAAACCAGTGTTGTCCTAGGATATCCGGAGGACCCGTGTGGTCATCCTACGGCCCGCCACCCAGACTCAAAGGGATCATAAGATTATTCATGCTAGAAACTTCCGTGTGCAGCCACAAGCCATTATGGGCTCTAGCATAGTTGAGTAAGTTGCGTGAAGCTCTCGAAGAGGTAGACTAGCAGATGCAGTGGGTTGTAGGTGGTACTGTCTATCTAGAGTAGAGAGTTAATGCTTCTGAAAGACTGTGTCTTGGTCATCCGTTTCTGAAACACCATGTAGTGCGAGAAATCCACCGAAGGAGATCGAGTCTTGTGGGGAAAAGTGTGCAAACCTCTACGGAGTGTATAAACTAATCATGGTTAGCCGTGTCCCCGGTTATGGACGTTTTGAGTATCTAGTTCTTGGATTATTATGTTGATCTCATCACTCTTAATATAATTTGATTGGGTTTAATGATGATGCTTAATTGGGATTGAGTTGGAGGAACCTTCTTAATGTTTAACAACCACCATGATAGTTAAATAAAATTTATTCCTTTGTTGTAGGGAAAAATTGGCTTTCCGCAAAAACATTTAACCATACAGCCTCCACCGGCCATATATGCATGTAGTGATAGCATTTATTCTGTTCATTACTCTATGTGTTACATTGCCAGCATATTCCATGTGCTGGCCCATTTCGGGCTGCAACGTTCATGTTGCAGACTTTTCAGACGACGAGTAAGGAGCCTTAGGTTGTTGTCTTTCACTCAGTGATGCCGTTGGAGTTGATGGACTCACTTTATCTTCCAAGCCTTCCGCTGTTATCGACTTTAGATGACATTAAGCCATATTTATTGTAATAAGTTCTCTTTTGAGACATTTGATGTAATAAATGTGTGATTGCTACTCTGTTATAAATCCTCAAGTACTGGGCGTGTCAGCATTACCGATCCAGGGATGACACTGATGCACAGATATCAGACTGTTTGAGGTCGGGTCGGTACAAGAAGGTATCAGAGCACACACTGACTGTAGGACATGACCACTAAGCTAAAACCCTAGATCACCACTCTCTTCTCATTTCTGACTCCTCTCCCTTTTCTACTCTTTAGGATGGCAGATGCAAGGAACAAGTTCACTCAACCGGATGAAGATACACCTTTTGGACGACACTTGAAGGAACTTACTAGATACCTGAACATCGGAATATCAAGCTTCACCGGGACCTACAACGCCACTTTACCAGAATAGGAGCGTTGGATGATTCGAGTTCAAGTTCCAGGAAGGAAGTTCATGCCAGTCACTGAGCCCATAGAGTTTTCCTTTGATGCACCAACCTAGAGTCTAGGCAAGAGCATGGCAGCCCACATTACCATGGGACGCATTGGAGAAGTTTACCACAGGGATCTCAAGGATACTATCTACCAGATTTGTGGGCGCCGAGATGAGCAATGGGAGATGATCAGCACCAGGAAGGATAGATCTATTGCAGCTTTCATCCAGGAGTTAAACCAGCACATTCGTCGCCAAGAGAACCAGATGTGCGCAGGCATGATAGATCTGAAGAAAGCAATGACTAGGATCACCGAGCTAGAAGAATAACTCAAGTTTACACGCGATGGATACGAGGAGGAAATGACGATACTAGTGGAGAAGAATGACGATCTGACAAGGAAGCTAGGAGTCTTCATGGGAGACCCCGCGCCAGGAGGAGAAGACGATGATTCCACTTGCCCGGAGAACTACATCATCATCGACGACACCGACTCGGACCCCGACGATAGCGATGATGACTTTGTTGATGAAGCTGGAGTAGATATTATGGAGTCTTCCACCGATCAATTTTCTAGTCGACCACCATATCAGTAGTAGAATTCCTCCATGTATATAGTATAGTCCGAGCACTTTTGTAACGATGGTTAGACTGATTGTATGCCCTTGTTTGAATTGATTGAAGTGATATGTTTGTGTTTGTCTCATGTGCATATGGGTAGTGTTTCCCCCTAGACCTCTTTCTATTCTGTTTCCTCATCTTTTCTAAAACCCATCAGATGCCTCTGAGACGCGACAATGGATTTGCTTTCACACCGGAGCTCACTCAGTTGATCCAGCAGCAGAATGCATTGATGCAGATACTAGTCTAGAATCAGAATCAGGGGAACAACAACAACAACAACCCACTACCACCACCTGTTGATCACTTAGCCCGTTTTCTAAGGGTGAATCCGCCGGTGTTCTCCAGTAGCACAGAGCTGATAGTTGCAGATGATTGGCTCCGCAAGATTGGAAGGGAGTTGACCACTGCTAGATGCACAGATGCGGAGAGAGTGCATTTTGCCGCACATCAGCTTGATGGACCCGCAACATCATGGTGGGAGAATTTCACAGCTACTTACCCCATCGACACTGTTACATGGGACTAGTTTTAGCAGTCTTTTCGCACTGCCCATGTATCAGCAGGAGCTATGGCCATGAAGAAGCGCGAGATTCTTAACTTACGCCAAGGAGGACGCACCGTTGGCCAGTATGTCGATGAATTTAGTAAGCTAGCACGTTATGCCCCAGATGACGTTGCAACGGATGCATCTAAACGGGAGAAGTTTCTGGAGGGACTGAATGATGAGCTGAGCATGCAGTTGATGGTGGCAACTTTTAATAACTACCAAGAATTGGTAGATAGAGCTCTCACGATTGAAGGGAAACAACAGTAGATTGACAACCGCAAGAGGAAGTATGGACAAGGGAAGTGTAATTCTGGAGATCAGCAGAGGCCCCGTTTTACCCCGAACTCGGGAGGGTACCTTCAACATAACCATGGAGGTCACAACCACAATGGAGGGATTTCGCACAACCATAGTGGCCCCAGGAATGGGAATAGTAATGGAGGAAGCAACGGTCAAAACCGTTCCAACCCAGCAACGCCTGCTAAGAAGGATCTAAGCCACATTACTTGTTTCAAGTGCGGGAAGAATGGACATTATGCCACGGAGTGTGCTGAAGCAAAGAATGACAATGGCAATGGAAGCTCTGGGAAGAAGCCCAACCGTTTCAACAGGGGACAAGTGAACCACGTGAACGTGGAGGAGGTTGAAGCGCAATCGGATGCAGTTATAGGTAAGTTTATGATTAAGTCATTTACTGCAATCATTCTCTTTGATACTGGTGCATCGCATTCATACATATCAAGGGGATTTGTGGATAAGTTTAAACTTCCAACCCAATCCCTTAGGACACCCATGTTAGTAACCTCGCCAGGAGCAGAGTATATGGCTAGCCTATGGTGTGATCGGTTACCATTAAGGATTTGTAGCTACGTGTTCCCCTCAGACCTAATAGTATTGGAGTCACAAGGACTGGATGTGATATTAGGCATGGATTGGTTATCGAGGTATGGAGGGAACATTGACTGCACCAGTAAGTCGATTCTGCTTACCACCCCAGAAGGAAGAAGGATCAAGTATGTATCCCGACATGTGCCGAATAGGACTCAAGTGAATTCCTTATCAGGAGTTGTATAGGAGGAAGTACCAGTGGTGAAGGATTTCATGGATGTATTTCCAGAAGAGTTGCCAGGCATGCCACCGGATAGAGACATTGAGTTTTTGATCGAGCTTTTTCCAGGCACAGAGCCAATATCTAAGAGACCATACAGGATGCCTGCTAAGGATTTAGAGGAAATTAAGAAGCAGATTAAGGAGTTACTGGATAAAGGCTATATTCGCCCAAGCTCGTCACCTTGGGGATCACCAGTGCTTCTAGTGGAGAAGAAGGATGGATCGTTGAGGATGGTTGTTGATTATCGAGGATTGAATGAGGTGACGATCAAGAACAAGTACCCACTGCCGATGATCAATGATTTGTTTGACCAGCTGCAAGGAGCTAAGGTGTTTTCCAAGATCGATCTGCGATTAGGGTACCACCAGCTGAAGATTCGAGAGCAAGATATACCTAAGACAGCTTTTACCACAAGGTACGGGCTATATGAGTATATTGTTATGTCATTTGGTCTAACTAAGGCACCTGCCTATTTTTTGAACATGATGAACAAGGTGTTTATGTAGTTTTTGGATAAGTTCATCGTGGTGTTCATTGACGATATTCTGGCCTACTCGAAGAATGAAGCGGAGCATAAGGAGCATTTGCGTTTGGTACTTGGGAAGCTCAGAGAACATCAGCTATATGCCAAGTTTAGCAAGTGTGATTTTTGGTTGAAGGAAGTTGGATTCCTCGAACATGTTATATCCGGAGAACGAATAGCCGTAGACCCTACCAAGGTTGTCACTGTGACAAATTGGGAAGCAGCCACATCAGTTGGAGAGATTCAGAGTTTTCTTGGACTCGCGGATACTACCGGAGGTTCATTGAGAATTTCTCGAAGGTTGCAAAGCCCATGACGGAGTTGTTGAAGAATGACACCAAGTTCAAATGGACCGAGGAATGTGAGGCCAGTTTTCAGGAGTTGAAGAAATGCTTGGTTACAGCTCCAGTGTTGATTCTCCCAGATCAACGCAAGGATTACCAGGTGTATTGCGACGCTTCTCGTCGAGGACTTGGAGCAGTGCTTATGCAGGAGGGAAGAGTTGTCTCATATGCCTCATGACAGCTTAAACCCCATGAGTTGAAGTATGCTACCCATGGTTTGGAGTTAGCAGCCGTAGTGCATGCGTTGAAGACATGGAGACATTTTCATATCGGAAACCATTGTGAGGTGTATATGGATCACAAGAGTTTGAAGTATATCTTCACGCAGAAGGAATTGAATCTCGGGCAGAGGAGATGGTTGGAGCTCATTAAGGATTATGATATGAAGTTGCATTATCATCCCGGAAAGGCTAACATAGTAGCCGATGCGCTGAGCCGCAAGAGTCATGTCAACACACTCATGACCGGAGGATTACCCAGGGAGTTAGCAGAGGATCTTCGTGAGCTATGTTTGGAAATAGTTCCGAGAGGTTATGTAGCAGTATTGGAGATTCAGTCTACTTTGATGGATAAGATCTACGAAGATCAGAAGATGGAGAAGGAGATTGCCGAGATGAAGGAAAGAATGAGCAAAGGAAAGGCTAAAGGATTTCGTGAGGATGAACATGATACCTTATTGTTTGAGGACCGCATTTATGTGCCTAATGTCTGGAGATTAGGAAGTTGATTCTGCAAGAGGCCCATGTTTCGCCGTATTCGATTCACCCAGGAAATACCAAGATGTACCTGGATTTGAAGGATAGCTTCTGGTGGACCGGAATGAAGAAGGATATTGCGGAGTATGTAGCAATTTGTGATGTATGTCAGAGAGTGAAGGCAGAA
The DNA here is from genome assembly GCF_003073215.2 of Triticum urartu. Classification (NCBI taxonomy): domain Eukaryota; kingdom Viridiplantae; phylum Streptophyta; class Magnoliopsida; order Poales; family Poaceae; genus Triticum; species Triticum urartu. The sequence goes on along the minus strand of NC_053026.1, from coordinate 312,469,740 downwards.
CATCATAAGCCAGCGGGATTGTTACAGCCATTACCGATACTCGAATGGAAGTGGGATAAACTAGGCATGGACTTTATCACGGGATTACCCAAGACTCGTTCAGGCTATGACTCGATATGGGTTGTAGTCGATCGTTTGACGAAGGTAGCACATTTCATCCCAGTTAAGACCACTTACACCAGTGCTAAGTTGGCAAAGATATACATGTCCAGGATCGTATGTCTACATGGAGTTCCGAGGACCATTGTATCAGATAGAGGAACCCAGTTTACCTCAAAGTTTTGGAATCAGTTGCATGAGACTTTGGGAACCAGGCTAGAGTTCAGTATAGCCTTTCACCCACAGACAGATGGACAAACTGAGAGAGTCAGTCAGATTCTGGAGGACATGTTGAGAGCTTGTGCGCTAGACTATGGATCTAGTTGGGACGACAATTTGCCTTATGCAGAGTTCTCTTACAACAACAACTATCAAGCCAGTTTGAAGATGGCCCCTTTCGAAGCATTGTACGGAAGAAGGTGCATGACACCATTGTTGTGGGATGAAGTTGGAGACCGTCAGTTGTTTGGACCAGATTTGACTAAAGAGTCTGAAGAGAAGGTTAAGCTGACACGCGATAGACTCAAGGTAGCCCAGTCCAGGCAGAAGAGCTATGCGGATTCTAAATGCAAGGAGACAGTTTACGAAGTCGGAGACAGAGTGTATCTTCGTGTATCACCACTTCAAGGAGTGAAGTGTTTTGGAGTTAAGGGAAAGTTAGCACCACGTTTTGTGGGACCATACCAGGTTTTGGAACGTATGGGAGAAGTTGATTATAAGTTGGAATTGCCCGAAGGATTGTCCGGAGTTCATGATGTGTTCCACGTTTCTCGGTTGAAGAAGTGCCACGCAGAGATGGCTGATATTCCTCTGAGGGATACAGTGCCACTGGAAGCGATTCTGTTGGATACCGATTTGACCTACGAGGAGAAACCAGTCAAGATTCTTGAGTTTGCCAGCCGAGTCACACGCAGTAAGGTTATCAAGTTCTGCAAAGTTCAGTAGAGCCACGATACCGAGGATTAAGCCACCTGGGAACGAGAGGAAGACCTACGGAAGGATCACCCTCACCTATTTTCTAGCCAACCCGAATCTCGAGGGCGAGATTCATCTTAAGGGGGGTAGGTTTGTAACATCCCAAATTTTCAATTTGGAATGTTATACATTAGATCATCATTGCATATCATATTTTATTGCATTTTGGCTTGATCCTAGAAATTCTACGCAACTCAAGGACCCACGGAGAGAGTTGGGGATTTCGTTATTTCCATATTTGAGTTTTCTCAAATTTTGAAAAGTGGATCATTTGATTTTAATTATTTTTCTCTTCGAATATTTCTTTTATGAAAATAAAAGAGAGGGGATAAAATGACTTCCCCAAAATAAAGAAATATTGGAGATTTAATATTAAAATAAAATAAGTTTTTATTCGGAGTTTTTATCGCTATTTTATTTGAATTAGGAAAAATATGCATTTTTTAAAATTGCATTAGAGGCCCAAATAAATGTTCACCTTGTCCGCTATGTTTTTAGAGGACGGGGAAAATTTTATTTTAGCATTTTCTAAGTCTGTTTAGTATTTCTATTCTTTGTTTTTCTGCGCGGACTTTTTATTAAAAAAAGTCAACCAACTTACCGGGCCGTGTACGACCTAGACACTGCGCCCGGGAGGCCTTTATAAGCCGAAGGCCCGAGCCGCTGCCCGCGCAAAACCTAACCCTAGCGCCGCCGCCGCCACCTCGCCGGAGCCACCGCTGCCGCCGTCACGCGTCCCGAGGTAGCCGCCGGTTTTCGTTTGAAAACCGTTTGGTTTTTTAGAACCCTCGGTTATTTTTTTAGATCGGTTTTTTTCGGTTTAGTTATTTAGCGAACGCCCGTTCATACGTTCGATTTAACTAACGGTTTTCACTCGTTAACCGCAGACAGCGAACGTTCATTCGTTAGCCTGTTCGCCAGTTTTTCTTTTTCCAGGGTTTTTCCGCGATTATTTTCGATCGCGATTTCTGACCTGATTTTCGCTTTAGTTTAACTTTTCACTTGTTTATTGGAATCAGGTGATTCAAGCGCCTAGATCTTCATCTCGAAGCCCTCTTTCTGTTTAACCAACTTGAACAAGATTTTGCTATTGTAAAATTTGACTTAAGTCCAGATTAGTAAACGGATCTTATTTCATTACTTCGTTTGATTTGATTCTTTTTGCAAACCGGAATTCTTAAGTTGAACCTTCTGGTTAGATTTCTTATTTGAGTTTTACCCATGCTTCTAGTTGAGTGCTTATTGTATGCTTTTTTGATTGTGATAGAGTATCCGGAGTGCGAAGCGTGCTACTACGAGTCTCTAGGTTTCACGGATCACCAGCAAGGTAAGTAACACTTTGATCATACCTTTTTACTAGCCAGTTTTATTGCATTAGATCAATCCTCAAACAATTGCATGGTTAGGATTTAACTAACTTGTACGTTTTGGGAAGTAGATGAGGTAGTACCTATTCACCTGCTTATTATCAAACCTATGGGAGTTACTTCTACGTTGCTTATATTACTATGTTATGCTAGTAGACGTGGATTGTGTTTGAGTGTATCCATGACAGATGTGAGTTTGTTAATTAATGGTTCAACTTAAGGTGGCAACTTAAACACACATCTGGGTGGATTGCTTGTGGGCACCTGGAGAAACCAATGTTGTCCTAGGATATCCCGGAGGACCCGTGTGATCATCCTACGGCCCGCCACCCAGGCTCAAAGGGATCATAAGATTATTCATGCTAGAAACTTCTGTGTGCAACCACAAGCCATTATGGGCTCTAGCATAGTTGAGTAATTTGCGTGAAGCTCTCGAAGAAGTAGACTAGGAGATGCAGTGGGTTGTAGGTGGTACTGTCTATCCAGAGTAGAGAGTTAATGCTTCTGAAAGACTGTGTCTCGGTCATCCGTTTCTCAAGCACCATGTAGTGCGAGAAATCCAACGGAGGAGATAGAGTCTTGTGGGGAAAAGTGCGCAAACCTTTGTGGAGTGTATAAACTAATCATGGTTAGCCGTGTCCCCGGTTATGGACGTTTTGAGTATCTAGTTCTTTGATTATTATGTTGATCTCATCACTCTTAATTTAATTTGATCGGGTTTAATGATGATGCTTAATTGGGATTGAGTTGGAGGAACCTTCTCAATGTTTAACAACCACCATGATAGTTAAATAAAATTTATTCCTTTGTTGTAGGGAAAAATTGGCTTTTCACAAAAAACATTTAACCATACAGCCTCCACCGGCCATATATGCATCTAGTGATAACATTTATTCTGTTCATTACTCTATGGGTTACATTGCCAGCATATTCCATGTGCTGACCCATTTCGGGCTGCAACGTTCATGTTGCAGACTTTTCAGACGACGAGTAAGGAGCCTTAGGTCATTGTCTTTCACTCAGTGATGCCGTTGGAGTTGATGGACTCACTTTATCTTCCAAGCCTTCCGCTGTTATCGACTTTAGATGGCCTTAAGCCATATTTATTGTAATAAGTTCTCTTTTGAGACATTCAATGTAATAAATGTGTGATTGCTACTCTGTTATAAATCCTCAAGTACTGTACGTGTCAGCATTACCGATCCAGGGATGACACTGATGCACAGAGATCAGACTGTTTGAGGTCTGGTCGGTACATTTTGTCCTTACTTTTCATTCTCTGTTTTTATTAGTTAAATAAAATAAAATGCCATGTTTTGTCTATTTTAGAATTTCCCATGCAATAAAAAATGACCCAAAAATAAAAGTTCTCAGAATGCCCTGAAAATTTTATATGAATTTTTCCTGAATATTTAAGAATTTTTTGTGCAAAAATAACTAGAGGGAGTTGCACCAGGTGGGCACAACCCACCTGGGCGCGCCTGCACCCCCTGGCGCGCCCTGGGGGGTTGTGGCCCCCACATGGGCCCCTCACTTACCTCTTCATCCCACATCATCACTCTCCACCAGAAAAAAATCCCCATTGATCTCTCTCTCTCGTGTTCTTGAGCTGAAACCCGCGGATTTCGATCTCTTTGCTTGAAGCTCCGTTTCTGAAACTGTCTCGGGGGATTGTTTCTTGGTATGTGACTCCATCATTTGTCAAATTAGTTTTTGTTTTAGTGGTTTATACTTTGAATAAATAGCTACTCTTCGTGCTGCTGTACATGTGCTTCCACGATTAATTCTTAGTGTTTTAAGTAGTTTGAATGCTTGCTATGGCCTCTATGTATCCCTATGAGTAGTTGCAATTAGTTTTGTGAAGTTTTGTTGACAAATTTTTGTCACCTAAAAAATTTTATTTTCAGAAAATTGTACGCGGACATGAATATCTTCAGGAAGTATGGCTCAAAGAAGAACTCCAAGGGTGTTATTGGGGAGTCTTCTGACAGTGATCTCCACCCTCGGAGGTTGGTGGAGGGGCGGATACCGGATTATGCGTGCAGACATCCTCGCCTACTGGAACGCTCACGCTGCTGCAGAGGCTGCACAGGCACCTCCGCAGTGGGATCTGTGGATGCCCACTCCTCAGGATCCCCACTACCCTCTAGGCTATTGATCGATTACCAACTTAGGCCAAAAGCCTAAGCTTGGGGGAGTACGTGTTTCTCACCGACATTATATTCATGCTCACATATCATTTTATTTGTCAGTGTTCACACTTTTTCATTGTATCATGCATGCTTAGATTTATTTTCTTGCTTTCTTCTTGTGTGTTTGAAAAACTTTAGAAAAACCAAATAAATTAGTTGTAGTAATTTACTTTCTATGCATGCTTAGTAGTAGTACTAAAAAGAAAACCAAAAAAGATTTCCTTGTTCTTCTTTTGTTTGTTGGGAGCTTTCCTGTGTAAATAGTTTTTCTCGTTTTTGCTTTTTATTTGCTTGTTGAAGAAAACCAAAAACTCCAAAAATATTTCAGTGTGTTTCTCTGAATTTCTTTTCCTTTTTATTCGAGTTGTACCAAGGAGAAGACCACGATGAAAATGTTGAGTGGCTCTCATATGAATAACTGTTGAACTAATAAGAGCCCATTTTACCTTGTCTTCTCATGTTGAACAAAATGTTTTGCAGATTCCAGCTTAGTCCAAGGCACTCTTACACTATTATTATTTTCATATCATTCGGTCGTGCAAGTGAAAGGCAATAATGACGATATTCGATGAGCTGGCCATGGCAAAGAGAAACTGGTATGAACTCGACTTGTTCTGTTTGTGTAAATATGTTTAACCTAGTATCAAGGCTTCAGCCCATTATGATTAAACATGTTTGCAATAACAATTAGAGATTATAGTTTCTCATGCCATCCATAAGTAGCTGGGAGTTAATAATGATTTATCTTGGATATAACCATAGCATTAAAATGATTGTGATGTAGTATGATGATATGGTATCCTCCTCTGAATGTTCGAGTGGCTTCACTTGGTACATGTCCATGCATGTAGTTGAATCAAAACTAGCATAGCCTCTATAATATTTATGTTCATGGTGTTCATATCCTACTCATGCTAGTGTCCAATGTTACTTATGCATAATGCCTAGTTATGATCATTGTTCCTCTCTAGCTGGCCGCTTCCCAATCTTAAATTGCTAGCCTTCGCCTGTACTAAGTGGGAATTCTGCTTATACATCAAAAACCTTGAACCCAAAGTTATTCCATATGAGTCCACCATACCTACCTATATACGGTATTACCCTACCGTCCTAAGTAAATTTGCATGTGCCACCTCTAAAACTTCTAAAAAATTACCCATTTGTGTGCCTGGATCGTTCATGGAACGATAGAAGATGGTCGATATCTTCCGTGCTAAGCATGTTATCCTCAGGTCGAGTGTTCATTCACTCGCCATCGCACGGGGAAATGGGCGCTAATAGGGATGCCCAGTCCCAAACTGCAAAATACAAAAAAGAGTTCATATCTTGAATAATCGAACAAAAACTCCCAATGGAGTCAAAACCTTTACTTTCCGCTTGGGAACTGCCACTGGCATGCTTAGCATGGAAGATGTTGATAACTTATGGTCGTGAAGTGAATGAGAAGGGGGCATGTTTAAAAATATCATTTATCTCTGTTTTAAAAACTGAGCTCTGGCACCTTTGCAAATCACTACTTCCCTCTGTGAAGGGACTTTCTATTTACATTTATGTTCTATCACCACCTTCTAAAAACAAGCGCTAGAAACTGAGTAGAGCACAGCGGTCATGATTTATGCATTGTGTATAGCTAATGTTGGATGCATCATGACTGGATCTATTCTACCATGAATTACAATGTTTAGTCATTGCTTGAACTTTGGAGGTGCTCTGCATTTATGTTTTGCGGTCTCAGAAAGGGCTAGCGAGATACCATTATTGTCATATTATATCATGGTTGTTTTGACAACGTGTTGCTGTTTGAGATATCTTGTTATTGCTCGCTATGCAGCGATCCGACCTCAAATGGCCAAATCTCTGTGCATAAGTGTCATCCCTGGTTCAGTAATGCTGACACACACAGTACTTCGAAGGATTTATAACAGAGTAGCAATCACACACTTATTACATCAATATTCTCAAAAGAGGACTTATTACAATAAATATGGCTTAAGGCCATCTAAGTAAGATAATAGCGGAAGGCTTGGAAGATAAAGTGAGTCCATCAACTCCAACGGCATAGCTGAGTGCACGACAACGACCTAGCGCACCTTACTCTTTGTCTGAAAAGTCTGCAACATGATATGTTGCATCCCAAAACGGGTCAGCACATAGAATATGCTGGCAAGATAACACAATAGAGCAACAAAACAAGTAAAAGATATCACTACATGCATATATGGCTGGTGGAGGCTCTATGGTTATAATGTTTTTACGAAAAGCCAAATTTTCCCTACAATAAAGGAATATTTTATTTAACTATCATGGTAGTTGAAAAACATTGAGAATGGTAAAACCCCATCTCGATCCCAATCTTATATTTACTAATTGGAGGCACCATAAGAGACACCACGTTAATCCTTAGAATTAACAATTATTAGCCATCCGATTAGTATATGATGTATCTGTAGCCGATGGATGAAAGATTTGATCTCTAGCACAAAAAAAACAAGATTTGATCTGTTATTCTATCCCAGGTATGAGAAACAAATAAAAAGAGAAAAAAATCAAGTCGTCCTGATCTTGGCCTCTCTCCTTTTCCCTCAAAAATCTGGGTGTCATCTCCTCCTATATTTCCTCCTAGAATTGACGTACTTGAGTGCTTATCCCCTTCATCTCTCTATCCCACGTACGACAAACGATATAAATCAGAGAAAGAAGAAAATGAGTCGGCCTGATGTTGGCCTCTCTCCTCCCTAAAAAACTGGGTGCCATCTCCTCCTAGAACTGATGTACGTGAGACTATAATGTCTACGTTCAGATTTTGTGATAAGATATGAACATATCGTAGTGTACCCTCTGCAATCCATTTCTTTTTTCATGTCACTATATTAAGAATGGAGAAGCCATAGCATGTAGTGCATAATAGCCGACTGCTAATAAGCTCCCTCCTGTCAGAGCGGTGAAGGGCTTCTTCCTAGCATGTGGATGCCCTGTCTTTGGGGAAGTCTGATTACAATTTATAATTCGAGAAATTGAGCAGCTCATACTTGAGTGAATAAACTACTACTGCAGTAATAATCTTTTTTGGATTGCAACATACAGTGTATAAATGTGAAGGTCTACAAATTTTGAGCATATAATTGTTCTCGTTATCAAAATTTGATTACCTACCAAAGAGATGGCAGTTAATTCCATATGATTTTTTAACTACCAGGCTACTAAGGAGTAAGGACTCTTTATACAACCAGGATATATAAATGCGACATCAAAGCTTCTTAGAATTTTCGAATTTCACAAGAACGAATCATTTGGCAGAGAAACACCACGAGTCACCTGCCCGTTGTGAACTCTAAGAGTATTGATGTATGTACTGAAGTTCATCTCTGCGTCAGTGCGTGTTGCTTCCTTTTTTCTCATCGTGATGAAGCATCCATGGTCTGTTTATTATTTTTACTTCTTTGATTACTCCCCAAATGTTCTGTTCCATGTGGTAGCAACTGCTTTTTCTTATTCACAGAAAGCACCAGATTAGAGCATCCACATATGCATGTTCCAATACTAGGTCAGTGGTCACTTACCTGTCTCTCCCTAAGCTCTACCTCACCAGCAGAATAACTCGGTACAAAACAGAAGTAAACTGCTTTTGGTGAATTCTACATTACAACAAAGCCATGTAGAAAAATACCTGAAAAGCCATGTAGAAAGTATCCTGATTTTGACTTTTGTAGTATTGAACTCTAAATTTAACAAACTTAGAAAATACCATCATTTATTTGAATTATTTAGTCTAACCGGGATCACCCAAAAAACGTTCAAATAGTAAGAGCCAATCATTTCAAACTGTATGTAACCTTCAGCAAGCGCCCACCGGCTTTAGGTCCATGCAGGTAAGCTATGTGCTCACCTCTCCCTGCTAGAGTGCTAAATCGTGGCAGGTTTTTATAAGTATTTTGCATATTATCGACTGTGTGTTGCTCTGTTCTGATAAAATAAAGATACTTGGAAGTTGGAAGTTCACGAGGACCATTTTGGACGGAGCAGTTGCAAAATAATTATCATCACACAGTGTGAAACATTGCTATGCTCATTAATTTTAAAACAAATTATTTAGTAAAACTTATATGGCTAGGATAGTCTTATATGCACACCCTCAGAGATACCACTGTTGTGGTAGCATATCTGAAGGAAAAGGTTCTTCACATTTGGTCGATGAACTTGGAAGCAAATTTAATAATATCTTCCTATTCACAAAATATTGAACTTAAGATTCATTACTGTCCAGCTTTTTCGCTATAATATGTTATTTGATTTTGGTCCCCACATGAGAACCAATTGACCAAAGACCTATTGGATAGCAGGAAATACAAAACATAAGAATATGGAAAGCTGAAGATTGAGCTATCACATGCTCATGTATGTTGCTCCTGTTAAATTTCAGATAGTATGGTTTTGTCAGATGATTACTTTGGATATTGCACCTGAATAAATTATATGAATTTTGTAGGATAGGAAGTAGTACTCTTGGTTTCTTCTACAGTATTTCGTTGCAGAGGAAAACCAAATTATTCTACATGAGACCAAAACCATAAGTACAGGTACCATAGACATTAAGAAAACCTAGATGGTGGTAAAATGGACAGAATAAATGACAAAGTATTTATGTTACATGACAATATTTCAAAGTATCTCCACGCAACAAAAGTGTAATTTTGTTTTGGTACTAAATCTAACAATTTGGTATTATGTGCATGCAGACTACGGTTGTTAAGTTTTAAATGATGTACACGGTTGTTTTGAACAAATGAGGCATAATGAAAAGTTCATTGTTATTAAGAACTCCATAACAAGAAATAATATAAGAGATTATAATTAATGAAAGTATTCTAAGTTTTCTTATACTCTCTTTTAAGTTGAAGACATGTGGCTTATATTTCACACAAGTTAGCGCTTTGTTTTTTTGGATATGTGCATTTCTTGCTAGAAATCACTATTTGCTAAATCAGATTATTTTTTATATCCAGCATTCATGTAATTTTTTCCCACAGACAAGGGTTTAACTGATGTATTGTTCAAAAGACTAGCCCGTGCGGACGCACGGGTTGATGACTAGTTAAAATAATTAACATCCCAACAAATTTAATTTAGGGTGATGAGATCCACAGGATAATCCAAGTACCAGATACTCAAGATGTCCATAACCGAGGACACGGCTAACCATGATTAGTTTGTACACTCTGTAGAGGTTTGCGCACTTTCCCCCACAAGACTCAATCTCCTCCGTTGGTTTTCTCGCACTACAAGGTGTTTGAGAAACGGATGACCGAGACACAGTCTTTCAGAAGCATTAACTCTAACCTCGGGTAGACAGTACCAACCTACATCCCCTACATCTGCTAGCCTACCACTAGAAGAGGTCATGCAACTTACTCCACTATGCTAGAGCCCATAATATATAGCTTGTGGCTGCACATGGAAGTTTCTAGCATGAATAATCTTATGATCCCTTTGAGCCTGGGTGGCGAACCAAAAAGGACAGCACTGGTATATCCCCAGGTGCCCGCAACCAATCCACCCAGATGTGTGTTTAAGTAGCCACCTTAAGTAAACCATTAATTATTAATCTCACATCTATCATGGATACACTCAAACCCAATCCACGTCTACGAGCATATCATGGCAATAAATAGCATAACGTAGAAGTAACTCCCAGGGGTTTGGTAATAAAAGGCAATAGGTTCTACCTCATCAACTACTTCCCAAAACCCACATGTTAAGAGATCCTACTCATGCAATGTTTGAGAGTTGTAACAAATGCATAAAAACTGGGTAATAAAGGGGTATGATCAATGTGTTACTTGTCTTGCCGATGATCCGCAAAACTTAGTGACTCGTAGTAGCACGCTGCGCACTCCGGGAATTCTATCGCAAACAAACAATAGCATACATAAGCACTCAGGCAAAGATTCAAGGGTAAAACTTCATATGAGAAGACCCAAACTGAAAGTTCAACTAAAGAGGTTCGATTTGCAAAAAGAATCGATCGAATCGGAGCTACGGAACTGAAACTACGGTCAAAAGAACTCCATAGACATATCTGCTTGAAACCAGATTTTAAATTAGTCAAAACCTTGTTCAAGTTGGTTAAATAGAGAGAGGGATTCGAGACGAAAATTTTGGCATTGGTTTGACTGGATTTCGACAAACGGTTAAGAAACAACGAGGGTTTGAAGATCAGGGGCTAATCTGCAATAAAAATAATCGCAGATAGGTCCCTGGCCAAAAATAAAAAGAAAAGACTAACGAACGAACGTTCGCTGTATGAGCCTAACCGGCGAACAACATTCGTTAAAACGAACGAACGGACGATCGTCCGCTAAATAAATAAACCGACGAAAAACCGAACCGGTATATATAAAAAAACAAATCTAGGGTTTTGCTAAAAAACCAAGACGGTTTTTTACCTAACCGAGCGAAAAGACCGGAGGTGGCGGCGGCTAACTCCGGTGGGGCTCCGGCGGTGGCGGTGTCGGCGGGGTGGCTGCGCGGCGGCGGCTTGGAAACCGAGGCGCGGCAGCGGCTAGGATTTCGAGCGGTGGGGCTGGCGGCTTGGGCTGGCGGGGCGGTCGGGCCTCGCCTTTTAAAGGGGCTGACCGGGGAAGTCCGGCTCGGGCACGGCCCGTAGGTCGGTTCATAGTTTTAAATAGACGGAGTAAAATAAATAAAAGAAATACCAAACGAAGTCCAAATTTCCTGAAATAAATTTTCATGGTCCTCTAATAATATTTCAGACAAAGTGAACATTTATTTGGGCTAAGAATGCAATTTTAAAAAATGCATATTTTTCTAATTTAAATAAAATAGCAATAAAATCCAAATAAAAATATTTATTTGATTTTAACATTTCCCCCCAATATTTCATTTATTTTGGAGAAGTCATATTATCTCCTCTCATATATTTTAATTTGAAATATTTTTGGAGAGGAAAAATAATTAAAACCAAAATGATCCCTTTTCAATATTTGAGAAAATTCAAATATGAAAATAGTGAAATCCCCAACTGTCTCCGTGGGTCCTTGAGTTGCTTAGGATTTTCTAGGATCACAAAACAAAATGCAATAAAATATGATATGCATTGATGACCTATGTATAACATTCCAAATTGAAAATTTGGGATGTTACAAACCTACCCCCCTTAAGATGAATCTCACCCTCGAGATTCGGGTTGGCTAGAAAATAGGTCTAGGTGGTCTTTCCATAGATCATCCTCTCATTCCCAGGTGGCTTCATCCTCGGTATGGTGGCTCCACTAAACTTTGCAAAACTTGATAACCTTGCTGCGTGTGACTCGGCTGGCAAACTTGAGAATCTTGACTAGTTTCTCCTCATAGGTCAGATCGCTAGCCAACTGAATTGCTTCCAGGGGCACAGTATCTCTCAGAGGAATATCAGCCATCTCAGCATGATACTTCTTCAACTCAGAAACGTGAAACACATCATAAACTCCTGACAGTCCTTCGGGTAGCTCCAACTTGTAGGCTACTTCTCCCATATGTTCCAAAACTCGGTATGGTCCAACAAATCTTGGGTCTAACTTTCCCTTAACCCCAAAATGTTTAACTCCTCGCAGTGGTGATACACGGAGATATGCTCTGTCTCCGATTTCATAAACTACCTGAACTAAGCTACCTTTGGCCTGTCTCGAATCAACTTAACCTTCTCTTCTGACTCTTTGATCAAATCTAGTCCAATCAACTGGCGGTCTCCAACTTCATCCCACATCAAGGGCATTCTACATCTTCTACCATACAAAGCTTTGAAAGGTGCCATCTTTAGACTAGCTTGATAATTGTTGTTGTATGAGAACTCTGCGTAGGGAAAATTATCATCCCAACTAGATCCATAATCGAGCGCACAAGCTCTCAACATGTCCTCCAGAATCTGATTGACTCTCTTGGTCTGTCCATCTGTCTGTGGATGAAAGGTTGTACTGAACTCTAGCCTGGTGCCCAAAGTCTGGTGCAGCTGGTGCCAAAACTTTGATGTAAACTGTGTTCCTCTATCTGATATGATGGTCCTCGGAACTCCATGCAGACATACGATCCTGGTCATATATATCTTGGCCAACTTCACACTAGTATAGGTGGTCTTCACTGGGATAAAGTGAGACACTTTGGACAAATGATCCACTAGTACACAAATAGAATCGTATCCTGATCGGGTCATGGTTAATCTGGTGATGAAATCCGTGCCATGCTTGTCCCACTTCCATTCGGGTATCGGCATAGGCTGCAATAATCCTGCTGGCTTTTGATGTTCCGCCTTCACTCTCTGATATACATCACATACGGCTACATACTCGGCAATATCCTTCTTCATACCAGTCCACCAGAAACGCTCCTTCAAATCCAAATACATCTTGGTGTTTGATGTCTACTACACAACCTTCTTCTTGTAGACGTTGTTGGGCCTCCAAGTGCAGAGGTTTGTAGGACAGTAGCAAATTTCCCTCAAGTGGATGATCTAAGGTTTATCAATCCGTAGGAGGCGTAGGATGAAGATGGTCTCTCTCAAGCAACCCTGCAACCAAATAACAAAGAGTCTCTTGTGTCCCCAACACACCCAATACAATGGTAAATTGTATAGGTGCACTAGTTCGGCGAAGAGATGGTGATACAAGTGGTATATGGATGGTAGATAATAGTTTTTGTAATCTGAAAATATAAAAACAACAAGGTAACGAATGATAAAATTGAGCGTAAACAGTATTGCAATGCGTTGAAACAAGGCCTATGGTTCATACTTTCACTAGTGCAAGTCCTCTCAACAATAATAACATAATTGGATCACATAACTATCCCTCAACATGCAACAAAGAGTCACTCCAAAGTCACTAATAGCGGAGAACGAACGAAGAGATTATGGTAGGGTACAAAACTACCTCAAAGTTATTCTTTCCAATCAATCTGTTGGGCTATTCCTATAAGTGTCACAAATAGCCATAGAGTTCATACTAGAATAACACCTTAAGAAACAAATCAACCAAAACCCTAATGTCACCTAGATACTCCAATGTCACCTCAAGCATCCGTGGGTATGATTATACGATATGCATCACACAATCTCAGATTCATCTATTCAACCAACACGTAGAACCTCTAAGAGTGCCCCAAAGTTTCTAGCGGAGAATCACGACAAGAACGTGTGCCAACCCCTATGCATAGGTTCATGGGCGGAACCTGCAAGTTGATCACCAAAACATACATCAAGTGAATCACGTTGTATCCCATTGTCACCATAGATACGCACGGCAAGACATACATATCAAGTGTTCTCAAATCTTTAAAGACTAAATCCGATAAGATTACTTCAAAGGGGAAAATCAATTCATTACAAGAGAGTAGAGGGGGGAAGAAAACATCATAGTTGGTGCTTTCATTGAGAGTTCCTCTATGCCGTCACAATCAGGAAGGATGCCTCCTCCCGTATTTAAAGACGGCACCGTTGCTAAGGGAGCCTTGGCTGTCGGCCAAACCCTCCGGCTAGGTGGTTTCCTCATGACCGCCTGTTCGGCTGTTGCGCCGACGGTGACCTCTCGGGTCATCAAAAGCAACCTACACGTCAGCTCGGAGCTCGTCAAGCAGCTAGATCCAATGGAGCTCTCTTCCGTAAACGAGCTCTTGGATCGCATCGCCGCCCTGGGGGTCACTACGGATTACGACCAGGTTGGGCTTAAACCCGATCTAAGAGAAATTAACTCTCCCCAAGTCACCCACCACGTTGCCGTGGTAGAGGCGCAGTGCGGCGACCCTTCATCTATTTTAAGGACTAGCTACGTCCGAATTCCCGACTCCTCCAAGGCAGATACCCGTGGAGAGGAGGATGTAACTCAAGACCTGAGCTTAGGATCAGGCAACGGGCTAGATTCGTTGGACAACATCCAAGAATCCGAACTTCAGAGTTCGGAAACTCTTCGGCCTCCGAATCTTGGATTGGGTGAGGTTTCAGATTCAACGACACCTGCCCACCCGAACATAAGCGATCTCTCCCAAATTAGGCAGAGGCCCGAGGAAACAGTACATCATTATTGGGCCAGATTCCTCCTGGTTATGAACATGATAAAGGATTGCCGCGAGGGAGACGCAATCACAATTTTCTGCAGTAATTGCATGGACGAGGGAATCCTTAACGCCGTAAGTCGTCATGATATTACACGCTTCGCTGACTTGGCATCCATAGTACAAAAATACCGTGCGATGGAAAGCGCCTGGAAAACCGAAATAAAATTTTGGGATAATCCGGCCTTGAATAGTAATCCCGTCCGAACTAAGAGGGTGCATCATCATAGGACATCTGGGATAAACACCAAAAATCCAAAACCCTCTACAGGGCATGGAACCGTATTGGAAAGGTGTCTTGATGGACCCTGTAGAATCCACAGTACAGAGGACGCCACACCAACTCACAGCCTTAGAGCATGTTGGATACTCCGGCAGGTGGCCAAAATTGGCGAGGACCTCTTAATTCTGGAGGCCGCAGAAAGCCAGCCTGAGGACACCAGTACCGTTCTCACAGTCTTCGAGACTTTCACATCAAACAATATGCGAAAAAGAACACTCCGTAGCCTCGCCGAAGTCTATCAAGTTGCAACAATAAATCCATGGAGCGACACTGCTATTACCTTCAACGCAAGTGATGAACCTAGATTCCGAACAGCCCGAGTACCAGCCGCATTGGTCCTCAGTCCCATAGTGGACGGCTTTCGCCTCACCAAGGTGCTCATGGATGGAGGCAGCGGACTGAACCTCATTTATGAGGAAACCCTTCAAAAAATGAAAATAGACTGGAACTGCATCGAGCGAAGCAGCACAACCTTTAGAGGAATAATCCCCAGTCGGGAAGCGCGCTGCACAGGAAAAATCACACTAGATGTGGTTTTCGGCACGCCAGATAATTATAGGTCCGAAGAAGTCACGTTTCAGGTGGCCCCGTTTAAGAGCGGATATCATGCTTTACTAGGGCGGGAAGCATTCACAATCTTCCAAGCAATACCCCATTATGGGTACATGAAGCTTAAGATGCCCGGGCCGAATGGAATTATCACTCTAGCTAGTGATCCAGACATAGCACTCCGCCCCGAAAACAAGACGGCCGCATTAGCCCTTGAGGCGCTATCCGAAGCCTTAGTGGCCGAGGAACTGACTGCGCTGCGCTCCACGGTTAACAGGGATGATGTGATACTCGATAAGAGATCCAAATCCACATCCTTCAAACCAGCCGACGAAATAGTCAAATTCCAGGTCCATCCAACGGACCCCAATAAAACAGCTTCAATCAGGGGACGACTGAACCCTGATGCAGACGCCGCACTACGAGAGTTCCTACGAGAGAACTGGGACATCTTCGCCTGGCACCCTTCAGTCATGCCAGGGATCCCACGTAGGCTGGCCGAACACAGCTTAAATATCCTAAAAGGATTTAAACCTGTCAAACAAACCCTTCAGCATTTTTACGAACCCAAGAGACAGGCTATGGGAGAGGAGCTAGCCAAGCTATTGGAGGCCGGATTCATCAGGGACATAAAACATCCGGACTGGCTAGCAAACCTGGTGATGGTACCAAAGAAGGACAAATCCTGGCGCCTGTGTGTCGACTTTAAAGACCTTAACAAGGCTTGCCCAAAGGATCCCTTCCCCCTCCCCCGCATCGATCAAATTATCGATGCCACCGCATGACACGATTTGTTGTGTTTCCTCGACGCATACTCCGGTTACCATCAAATCAAGATGGCAGAATCAGACCAAGCTGCAACAGCATTCATCACACCATACGGCCCATTCTGCTTCAACACAATGCCCTTCGGGCTAAAAAACGCCAGCGCAACATACCAGCGCATGATCCAGACATGTCTGGCAAACCAGATCGGCAAAATAGTGGAGGCGTATGTGGATGATGTGGTCGTCAAATCAAGACATGTTGAATCCCTAGTAAACGACTTGAGGCTTACATTCGATAACCTCCGACAATATGACATCAAGCTCAACCCAGAAAAATGCGTCTTCGGCGTTCCAGCCGGAAAGCTCTTGGGCTTCATTGTATCCGGTAGAGGAATTGAAGCAAACCCAGCCAAGATCCGAGCTTTGTCACAATTGGATGTCCCAAAGGACCTTAAACAAATACAAAAATTAACCGGGTGCGCGGCGGCTTTAAGCCGCTTCATCTCCCGCTTGGGAGAAAAGGCACTACCCCTTTATCGCCTCCTTCGGCGCACCGAACACTTCGAGTGGACGGATGCCGCCACGGCCGGAGTTGATGAAATAAAAGCCATATTGGCAACAAACCCAGTCCTGGCCGCGCCAATCACCGGCGAACCAATGTTATTGTACATTGCAGCAACACAGCAAGTTGTCAGCGCAGTGCTCGTTGTTGAGCGGGAAACGGACGGACACAAATTCCCCCTTCAAAGGCCGGTCTACTACGTGTCCACTGTCCTCACTCCATGCAAATCACAGTACCCGCATTATCAAAATATTGCATACGCGGTATTCATGGCATCCCGGAAGCTACGACACTACTTTCAAGAGTGTTCCATAACAGTAGCCTCGGAAGTACCACTCAACGATATTATCAACAACCGCGACGCAACGGGCCGGATTGCAAAATGGGCAATCGAGCTTCTCCCGTTCGATATAACCTATAAGCCACGGCGAGCGATTAAATCGCAAGTTTTGGCCGACTTCATCACAGAATGGACGGAGGCCGAGCTCCCTAAAGAGTACGGCACATATTCAAACTGGATTATGCATTTCGACGGCTCCAAAATGTTGGCCGGACTGGGGGCTGGCGTCGTCCTGACGTCCCCCACAGGAGACACAGTCCAATATGTGCTCCAGATCATGTACATGGATTCCAACAATGCAGCCGAATATGAGGCCCTCCTACATGGTCTCCGGATAGCAGTATCCATGGGTATCCAGCGCCTAGAGGTACGCGGGGATTCAAACCTCGCGATATCCCAAATAAATGGAGACTTCGATGCCAAGGACCCATAAATGGCAACTTACCGCAACGCCGTCCTAAAAATGTCAGCTCGGTTCGAAGGGCTGGAGTTTCACCATATAGCCCAAGAAAACAATCAAGCACCGGACGTCCTGGCACGCATCGGAGCAAAACGCGATGCAGTCCCCCCAACATCTTTTTGGAAAGATTGTTCAAGCCATCCGTAGCATGGGAGGGGGAACCCGCAAATAACAGCCCGGACCTAGCCGCACCACTCGACGATGAACAATCTGACACAATTGGAGGCTCTGCCAATGAAATTACACCTTCAGCCCACGTAATAATGGCGGTCATCGCCCCATGGACAGAACCATTCCTAGCCTACCTTACTAGGCAGGAACTCCCGGAGGACCAAAACGAGGCCCGCTGCATAGTGCGGCGATCTAAAGCCTATAGAGTCCATGAGGGAGAGCTTTATAAGAAAAGCACTACTGAAGTCCTTTAAAGGTGCATCTCCGAAGAGGAAGGGCGGAACCTTCTGGCTGAAATTCATGCCGGACTCGGTGGTCACCACGCCGCTGCTCGGTCCCTTGTTAGCAAGGCTTTCCGCACATGCTTTTATTGGCCGATGGCCCGGGCAGACGCTCAGGACCTAGTCCAACGATGCGCTGGTTGCCAACTTTTTGCCAACCAAAGCCACATGCCACCCACCGCACTCCAAACTATACCCATCACCTGGCCTTTTGCGGTCTGGGGGCTTGACATGGTCGGACCCCTTAAAGGTGGGACCGATAGGAAAAAATACTTACTAGTCATGGTGGATAAATTCACCAAATGGATAGAAGCCAAGCCTGTTAAAACGGCCGAATCCGGACCTGCGATAGACTTCATATCCGAGGTTGTACACCGTTATGGCGTCCCCCACAGCATCATAACCGATAACGGTACAAACTTTACCGCCGACGAGGTAAAACTCTGGTGCAAAAACATGGGCATCAAGCTCGATTATGCTTCTGTCTATCACCCACAAACCAACGGCCAGGCCGAACGCGCCAATGGTCTTATCATGAGCGGCATTAAACCCAGACTGGTGCGGTCCCTCAAGGAATCTAACACGCACTGGGTAGAGGAGCTCGACTCCGTGCTATGGGGGCTGCGGACCATGCCAAATCGCACCACCGGATACACCCCATTTTTTATGGTGTACGGCGCAGAGGCAGTTCTTCCCTGCGACATAATTCATGACTCACCTAGAGTGCGCATGTAGGAAGAAAGAGAAGCCGACCTTGATCGGCAGGACAACTTGGACGCCCTGGAGGAGGAGCGTGACGTGGCAAAAGCCCGTTCCGCATTTTATCAACAGCAGGCCCGAAGATATCAAAGCAGAGAAGTACGGGCCAAAAATTACAATGTTGGCGAACTAGTTCTACGCCTGCCGGATAAGAAAAAGGAGAAACTCAAGCCCAAGTGGGAAGGTCCATTCATAATCAACCAAGTCCTGACTGGCGGGGCGTACCGCCTGCGAGATGCGTCGGATAACCGACTCGAGCCGAACCCGTGGAACGCCACCCGTCTCCGAAGATTCTATGCCTAGCGCCGGACTCTGTGTTCGTCTCCTTCCTCTGTCCATTTTTTGCATTTTTCTGTCTTACATTTCTCTCCTTCCCCTCTTTTCTTTTATAGCCCTTAAAGGCTCATCTAGTGAGGTGCCACTCGCGCTCATTAAACCTGGGGGCTTCTTTAACAGAAGCTTATTTATACGGGCTTCACGCCCAACACATGCGTCAAACTTCCGCATGTACCTTTTTCTTCACCATTATATGCATCGATATGACTTAAGTTTTGGCCAAGCTGGGTTGCCTGGCTCCTGTGCTTACCCCTACGTTCCCGATTGTTCGGCTAGGCGGTAAAGGGAGCACCTCTGCGATTGTTACTGCCGGGTCAGCCGGATGTGTACCTCAGACTGGGTGAAGCCGAAAGCTAGTGTTCTTAAGGGAATATTCGGTCGGTGAGATAAAAGATGATCTTTTTACTCATTTTATGCGCCCCCAGATGCTTTTTTCTGCGTCTTTTTACGCAGTTCGGACATGCACTTTAGGGCATGCCTCCTAGCGAAAGGAACCCCTAACGGAACTATTCTCTCTGGAAGATGTTTCTTACTAACCATGTAATATAACATACCTAGTTGGGCACTTGTCTGATAAAGCACTAATGACCCCTACGCCTGGTCTCCACGCATACCACGGTTCTTATATAACCGCTATGGTATTCAGACACACTCCGGACCATCAGGTCCCGAGGTTGAAGCGAAAAGGTCGGCAACGACAAATGATCTACAATCCGGCTAGAAGGCATTACACATGTCAATTCAAAATTACATAGTCATTCTGACTGATTGTATTCCTCTTCTATACCATCTAACAGGCTGTTTAATTTACAGTCCTGCTAGGAATACTTCGCAGCCAACTCTACTTGGCCGTATACTAAGCTCATAGGGATCTCCTTCCCGTCAGGCCCCACTGGTCCGACCTCGGCCATGTGGTTTGGGTCAGACTTCGTAAAACAGGTCTTCACCATGGCCCAGGCTTCCCTAGAGCCTTGTCGGCAG
The DNA here is from genome assembly GCF_003073215.2 of Triticum urartu. Taxonomy (NCBI): domain Eukaryota; kingdom Viridiplantae; phylum Streptophyta; class Magnoliopsida; order Poales; family Poaceae; genus Triticum; species Triticum urartu. Next base: position 312,449,521 of record NC_053026.1, on the reverse strand, counting down.
GCCAATATCTTCCACAACCGGAAGCGCCGCCGAGCTCCCTTCAGCTTCTCCACAAGCTCTCCAAGGCCCTCGGGCATGGAGTGGGCAGGCCATAAGGCTTGGGCAACGCCTTGCATCGCATGCCGAATTCTCTCATGCAGTTGCATGAGTTCGGGAAGAAGGTCACCTGTAGAACCGGGCATCTCCTCTGCAGGACGACCTGTGAGCATACCTACAGACATTACTCTGTTAGTCGACTTCCTCGCCAAACTCTTTTTTCAAAGTTCGTTCAAGCACTTACTAAATATGCTGCGTCGAAGCCGCTGATTCTCCTTCGTGGAGTCTGACAGCTGGCCACGAACATCTTTAAGTTCGACGTCTAGCCTGGTGTTGGCATCCTGAAGATCATTCTTCTCTCGCCTCACCTTTGTCAACGTACTCTCACCGGCCTTTAGCCGGCGCAAGAGTTGTTGCTTTTCCGGATCGAGTCCGGCGCCATCTGCAACATGATTTGTCAGATTTGCACCCACACCGCACAATACTAATCTTTCGAAGTATATCTTACCTGAGGGGGTCTCTTTGGGCTCCCCCGCTGCGGCTAGTGCGGCCTCTAGTTGGGCCTTGCACTTTTCCAGCTCCTGGGACAGTACAATATTCTTCTCTGTAAGAACCTGCATATTAAATGATCCTTAAATCAGTTGCTCTAACTGTTTCAAGTCTCGGGGGCTACCGGTATATATATATTTGACCAAAATTTTCTTACCCGTATGTCTTTTACATACTGCTCCGTGGCTCTGGCTAAACCATTTTGAGCGGCACGGAGGTATGCATCTCCCGAATTAAAGGCATCTAAAGCCTCTTGGGAGAAACAAGCGTCGCATAGAACTGTCCGGCGACGCCTGTGGTTCATGGCACTCTCCACTTCAGAATTTGTGGCAGACAGCCTGTCCGCATCCTCTGTCGGAGGAGCGTCCGGTGCGCGCCTTGTGCTTGCCTCTGCTTCCTAGCCAGACGTTGGAGCCTGGCTGGTAGAGGCGCGATTGGCAACCTCTCCGGATGTAGTCCGGTGAGGTCTCTTCGTTCTGAAGATAGCATGAACGTTAATATGCCCTGACAGAATAACACCAGGGAAACAGAGGGTGCGCTATACCTTTGTGCCGGCATCTCAGTCCGGACTACATTCCTTTTTGCCCCACGGGGCCCTGCGGCCCCTCGTTGGCTAGCCGCCGCAGGTTCGGCCTCCTGCCTTGGAAATCTCCCCTGCAAAACACGGTTGTCGTCAGAAACACCGGAATACGTGAGAGTGGAATCTCTCTCAAGGGAATGAGACTCCGGTTTCTGTCACCTGGGAGGCCGGGATTAACCCTGGGTAATCAGCCGTGATGGCTACCAAGGTATTGTCCTTGCTTAGCTGATGGAACACCCCATCGATAAGCTCCACCGATATGTTCGGATCCTCTTCGGAGTCCGGATCGAGGGACCGTTCTGGGTCCTCGGGCTATGGAGGGCGGCTGTTTATATCCTTTACCACCTGTCGCAGTTCCTGCATTGAAGTCGTTAGACTACATATCTAACAGTGGGAGTATAAAACAAACGGGCAAGCGCAGTTGTTCACTTACCCAACTTGGAGGATCGTACATAGTAAATCCGGCCTGCGGGTTGACACGGAGGAATTCCTCCTTTTCTCCCTTGTACAAAGAGGATAAGATCTTTACTAGAGCGGCGGCTGAGGCCAGCCCCTTACGACCGTAACGGTTGGCGTCATCCTCCCTGTTGAAATCCCACGTGGGGTGGCCTCTATATTGAAGTGGCTGCACCCCCCGCATAATGCATGCGGCCATGACTCCAATCATGGTTAGTCCGGAATGAGCCAACAGTCTTATCCGGCCCATCAGGTAAAGGACGTCTCTGTCGCTTTCTCTCTGAGAGCTCCGCGGACGCCAGCTCAAGCGTTTCTTCAATGGAGCACTGTTGAACTCAGGGAGACTGACCCGGATAGGGTCCGGTAGCGGGACGTCATCTATGTAAAGCCATTCTGAAGGCCAGTCCTCGGACGCCTTCTTTAGGATTCCGGATAGGTATCCGGTCCCGGCGATGCGCCATACGTCGGCTCCGCCCACTTGGTATATAGACCCCTTTTGCGAACGGGGCACCAGGCAGAATAACCTCTTCCACAGCGTGAAATGAGCCTCAACTCCTAAAAATAGCTCGCAAAGGGCGACGAAACCCGCAATATGCAATACGGAAGCGGGCGTGAGATTGTGCAGCTGGAGGCCGTAGAACTCCAGAAGCCCGCGGAGAAATGGATGAATTGGAAATCCCAGTCCCCTTATTAGATAGGGGACGAGGCACACCCGCTCTCCTTTAGAAGGATTGGGGGTGCTCTCCGCTTGTTTTCCACCATTGTAGGTGGCGAGACCGGCTCGGACCGGGACCATGTATGCCTGAGGGAGAAATCCCTTGGCCCAAAGCGACACTAACTCGCTATGCGGGATGGTGCAACTCTCCCAGTCCCCGGGTTTGGGACCGGAGGGGCGAGGGGAGGAGCTGCGACGGCTGGTCATGTTGGAACGGAACTTTGCTGGAAGCGCTCTGATGATAACTCGCGGAAAGGAGAAGATGTGGTTTGGACCTAAATCCCCACCCCGTTAAATAGGTGGCTCGTTTATACGGCTAGGGGTGTGGATGTAAAAACGCCCCAGCTTTTTGCATTCGTTTGACACGTGGAAGACGACCATTATTGGGCGTGGAAGCCGAGGAGCACTACATTACAAAAATCAGACATCATTCCTACAGGTACACAAGATTTGGAGAAGAACCCGCCTTGCAATGCCGAACAATCTGCGCGCCGGACTCGTCGTCATTGAAGCCTGGTTCGGGGGCTACTGAGGGAGTCCTGGATTAAGGGGTGTTCGGGTAGCCGGGCTATACCTTCAACCAGACTCCTGGACTACGAAGATACAAGATTGAAGACTTCGTCCCTTGTCCGGATGGGACTTTCATTGGCGTGGAAGGCAAGCTTGGCGATGCGGATATTTAAGATCTCCTACCATTGTAACCGACTCTATGTAACCCAAACCCTATCCGGTGTCTATATAAACCGGAGGGTTGTAGTCCGTAGGCAATCAACTCCATATACAACAATCATACCATAGGCTAGCTTCTAGGGTTTAGCCTCCTTGATCTTGTGGTAGATCTACTCTTGTACTACCCATATCATCAATATTAATCAAGCAGGACGTAGGGTTTTACCTCCATCAAGAGGGCCCGAACCTGGGTAAAACATCGTGTTCCCTGCCTCCTGTTACCATCCGGCCTAGATGCACAGTTCGGGACCCACTACCCGAGATCCGCCGGTTTTGACACCGACAGGATCCAACTATAATAGCAAAGCGCGTGATACATCAAGATCGTGCCTAATCAAGAACACGAGAGAGAGAGAGAGAGATCAAACACATAGCTACTGGTACATACCCTCAGCCCCGAGGGAGAACTACTCCCTCCTAGTCATGGAGAGCACCGGGATGATGAAGGTGGCCACCGGGGAAGGATTGCCCCCTCCGGCAGGGTGCCGGAACGGGTCTAGATTGGTTTTCGGTGGCTACGGAGGCTTCTGGCGGCGGAACTCCCGATTTATTGTCTGTTCTGGAAGTTTTAGGGTACGTGAGTATATATGGGTGCAGGAAGAACGTCAGTGGAGCTTCGGGGGCCCCACGAGGCAAGGGGCGCGCCTTAGGAGGGGCGCCCCCACCCTCGTGAGCACCTTCCTTGGCTCCTAACGTGGGGTCCAAGTCCATCCGGTAGCTTTCCTTCCAAAAATAACTTCTCCAGTTGATTTCGTTCCGTTTCGACTCCGTTTGATATTCCTTTTCTTCGAAACACTGAAATAGGCAAAAAAAACAATTCTGGGCTGGGCCTCCGGTTAATAGGTAAGTCCCAAAAATAATATAAAAGTGGATAATAAAGCCCAATATTGCCCAAAACAGTAGATAATATAGCATGGAGCAATCAAAATTATAGATACGTTGGAGACGTATTAGTGTTTCCGAGGTGTATCGAGTATGGCGAGTCATGAGCCTCTTGGAGTATCAACTTCCTGATCTCTACATTATTGGGTACATAAACACGGTCCTCAAACCACAAGGTGTCATGCTCATCCTCAAGAAAACCCTTGGCTTTACCTTTGCTCATTTTCTCCTTTATCTCTGCAATTCCCTTATCATCCTTCTGAGCTTCTCGAATTTTTCCCAATAATGTCGACTGAATTTCCAATGCTGCAACAAAACCTTAGGGACTATCTCCAAACGTAGCTCCCTGGGATCTTCAACTAACTCTGTTGGTAATCCTCCGCTTACGAGGTTATTGGCGTAACTCTTTCGGCTCAAAGCGTCTGCTACGACATTGGCCTTGCCTGGATGATAGTGCAACTTCATATCATAATCCTTTATAATCTCCAACCATATCCTTTGCCTGAGGTTCAACTCCTTCTGTGTGAAAATGTACTTCAAACTCTTATGATCCGTGTAGACATCACAATGATTTCCAATAAGAAAATGTCTCCAGGTATTGAGTGCATTCACTAAAGCTGCTAACTCCAAATCATGTGTGGCATAATTTAAGTCATGCGGTCGAAGCTGACGTGAGGCATATGAAACAACTCTTCCATCCTGCATAAGTACGCCTCCAAGTCCTAAGCGAGATGCGTCGCAATACACTTGGAAATCCTTGCGTATATCCGGCAGAATCAGCACTGGGGTTGTAACCAAACGTTTCTTCAACTCCTGGAAACTTGCCTCACATTCATCTGTCCACTTGAACTTGGTATCTTTCTTCAACAACTCCGTCATGGGCTTATCTATCTTAGAGAAATTCTCAATGAATCTCCGATAATATCCTGCGAGTCCAAGAAAACTACGGATCTCTCCAACTGAGGTGGGTGCCAACCTCTCAGTGATTGACTGAACCTTGGTAGGGTCTACTGCTATACCATCTCCTAATATAACATGTCCAAGGAATCCAACTTCCTTCAAGTAAAGCTCACATTTGCTGAACTTGGCATATAACTGATGTTCCCTGAGCTTCTCCAGAATCTAAACGCAAATGCTCCTTGTGTTCCTCTTCATTCTTCGAGTATACCAAAATATCATCAATGAACACCACGACAAACTTATCCAAAAAAACTCCATGAACACCTTATTTATCATACTCATGAAATAGGCTGTGGCGTTAGTCAATCCGAATGAAATAACCGTGTACTCATATAGCCCGTACCTTGTGGTGAAGGCTGTCTTGGGTATATCCTATTCTCGGATTTTCAGTTGGTGGTATCCTGATTGAAGATCGGTCTTGGAAAATACTTTAGCTCCTTGCAGCTGGTCAAACAAATCATTGATCATTGGCAGTGGGTACTTGTTCTTGATCGTCACTTCATTCAATGCACGATAATCGACCACCATTCTCAGAGATTTATCCTTCTTCTCAACCAAAAGCACTGGGGCTCCCCATGGTGACGAGCTTCATCGAATGTAACCTTTCTCCAATAACTCCTTGATCTATTTCTTAATCTCCTCCAGATCATTAGCGGGCATCTGGTATGGTCTCTTCGATATTGGTCCGGTGCCTGGCAATAGCTCTATCAAAAACTCAATGTCTCGATCCGGTGGCATGCCTGGTAGTTCCTCTGAAAATACATCTGGGTAATCCTTCACTATAGGTACTTCCTCCTGAACAACTCTCGTGAGGGAATTTACGTGGGTCCTCTTTGGGGTGTGCTTGGATACATACTTAATCATTTTTCCCTCCGGGGTGGTGAGTAGAATTGACCTACTAGCACAATCAATGTTTCTTCCATACTTCGATAGCCAATCCATAACCAGTATCACATCCAATCCTTGTGACTCCAGAATTATTAGGTCTGCGGGGAAAATATGGCTGCCAATGTTTAAGGGTATCCGGTCACACCATCGGCTGGCCATATACTCTGCTCCTGGTGAGCTTACTAACAAGGGTGTCCTAAGGGCTAAGGTGGGTAACTTAAACTTGTCCACAAATCCCCTTGAAATGTATGAATGCGATGCACCAGTATCGAAAAGAACGAGAGCAGTAAATGACTTAACCAAAAACTTACCGATAACTGCGTCTGGCTGCTCTTCAACCTCCTCCACGTTCACGTGGTTCACTTGGCCCTTATTGAAAAGGTTGGGCTTCTTCCCAGATCTTCCATTGCCATTTCCATTCTTGAGTTCAGGACACTCATTGGCATAGTATCCAGTCTTCCCGCACTTGAAACAAGTAACGTGACTTTGGTCCTTCTTGGCGGGTGTGGCTGGGTTAGAGCGGTTCTGATTACTGCCCGCTTCATTCCCGTTTCCATTCTTGGAACCACTATGGTTATGCGAACTTCCTCCATTGTGGTTATGACCTCCATGGTTATGGGTATATCCTCCTAACTTCAGGGTAAAACATGGCTTCTACTGAGCTCCTGAATTGTACTACCCTTGTCCATTCTTCCTTTTGCGGCTCTCAATTTGCTGCTGCTTTCCTTCAACCTCATCGTTCAGCCCTTCCATAAATTTCTCTTGCTTCACGGCATCTATGGCCACATCATACGGGGCATAGCGAGCTAACTTGCTAAACTCCTCCACGTACTGCTGCATAGTACGGTTACCCTGGCGTAAGTTGCGAAACACACGCTTCTTCATGCTCATAGCTCCAGTTGAGACATGAGCATTGCGGAATGCTTGCTGAAACTGCTCCCAAGTAACATTGGCTATGAGGAAGGTGGCTGTGTAATTCTCCCACCATGAGGCTGCAGGTCCATCCAATTGGTGTGCGGCAAAATGCACCTTCTCATCATCTGTGCAACCTGCAGTGGTTAACTCCCTACGAATCCTGTGTAGCCAGTCATCTGCAACTATGGGCTCGGTGCTACTGGAAAACACCGGCGGTTGTAACCTCAAAAAACGGGCTAAGTTGTCAATTCGAGGTGGTGGCGGTGGGTTGTTGTTATTGTTGTTGTTGTTGCCTTGATTCTAAACTAGCAACTGCATCAGTGTATTCTGCTGTTGGATCAACTGGGTGAGCTCCAGTGGGAAAGAAAATCCGGGGTCACGTCTTGGAGGCATCTGATGGGTTTTAGAGGGGAGAGATTAGAACAGAATGAGGTCTAGTGAGAAAACACTACCCATATGCACATGAGACAAACACAATCAATATCACTCCAAAACAATATCAAACAAGGGCATACAATCGATCTCACTATCATTGCAGTGCTCGGACTACTAATATATACATAGGGGAAATACTAGTAATAGTATGGTGGTCTACTAGAAATTTTGATCGGCAGAAGACTCCACGATATCTGCTCCAGCTTCGTCTTCATAATCATCATCACTGGGGTCGGAGTCGGTGTCATTGATGATGATGTAGTCCTTGGGGTGGTCGTCATCTCCTCCTGGCGCAGGGTCTCCCATGAATACTCCTAGCTTCCTTGTCAGGTCGTCATTCATCTCCACTAGTATGGTGATTTCCTCCTTGTATCCGTTGTGTGTAGACGTGAGTTCCTCTTCGAGCTCCATGTTCCTAGTCCTCAACTTATTCAGATCTATCATGCTTGCGCACATTTGGTTCTCCTGGCGTCGTATGTGCTGGTTTAACTCCTGGATGTAAGCTGCAATGGACCTGTCTTTCCTAGTGCTGATCATCTCCCATTGCTCATCTTAGCGCCCACATATCTGATATATGGTCTCCTTAAGATCCTCGTGATAAACTTTGCCGATGCATCCTATGGCAATCTGGGCTGCCATGCTCTTTCCTAGACTCCAGGTTGGTGCATCAAAGGAAAACTCTATGGGCTCAGTGATTGGTGTGAATGTTCTTCCTGGAACTTGAACTCGAATCATCCAACGCTCCTCTTCTGGTAAAGTAGCGGTGTAGGTCCCAGTGAAGCTTGGTATTTCAATGTTCAGGTACCTAGTGACATCCTTCAAGTGTCATCCAAAAGGTGTGTCTTCATCCGGCTGTGCAAACTTGTTCCTTGTGTCCGCCATCCTATAGAGTAGAAAATGGAGAGAAGTCAGAAATGAGTAGAGAAGAGTGACCTATGGTTCATCTTAGTGGTTGTGTCCTACATTCAACGTGTGCTCTGATACCATATTGTAGCGATCCGACCTCAAACGGCCAAATCTCTGTGCATAAGTGTCATCCCTGGATCAGTAATGCTGACACACACAGTACTTCAAAGGATTTATAACAGAGTAGCAATCACACACTTATTACATCGATATTCTCAAAAGAGAACTTATTATAATAAATATGGCTTAAGGCCATCTAAGTAAGATAACAGCGGAAGGCTTGGAAGATAAAGTGAGTCCATCAACTCCAACGGCATAGCTGAGTGCATGACAACGACCTAGCGCACCTTACTCTTCGTCTGAAAAGTCTGCAACATGATATGTTGCAGCCCGAAACGGGCCAGCACATGGAATATGCTGGCAAGATAACACAGTAGAGCAATGAAAAAAGTAAAAGCTATCACTACATGCATATATGGCTGGTGGAGGCTCTATGGTTATAATTTTTTTGTGAAAAGCCAATTTTTTCCTACAACAAAGGAATATATTTTATTTAACTATCATGGTAGTTGAAAAACATTGAGAATGGTAAAACCCCATCTCAATCCCAATTTAAATAATTAACATCCCAACAAATTTAATTTAGGGTGATGAGATCCACAGGATAATCCAAGTACCAGATACTCAAGATGTCCATGACTGGGGACACGGCTAACCATGATTAGTTTGTACACTCTGCAGAGGTTTGTGCACTTTTCCCCACAGTACTTGATCTCCTCCGCTGGATTTCTCGCACTACAAGGTGTTTGAGAAACGGATGACCGAGACACAGTCTTTCAGAAGCATTAACTCTAACCCCGGGTAGACAGTACCAACCTACATCCCCTACATCTGCTAGCCTACCACTATAAGAGGTCATGCAACTTACTCCACTATGCTAGAGCCGATAATAGCTTGTGGTTGCACACAGAAGTTTCTAGCATGAATAATCTTATGATCCCTTTGAGCCTGGGTGACAAACCAAAAAGGACAACACTGGTATATCCCCAGGTGCCCGCAACCAATCCACCCAGATGTGTGTTTAAGTTGCCACCTTAAGTAAACCATTAATTAATAATCTCACATCTATCATGGATACACTCAAACCCAATCCACGTCTACGAGCATAGCATGGCAAGAAATATCATAACATAGAAGTAACTCCCAGGGGTTTGGTAATAAAAGGGCAATAGGTTCTACCTCATTAACTACTTCCCAAAACCCACATGTTAAGAGATCCTACTCATGCAATGTTTAAGAGTTGTAACGAATGCATAAAAAGTGGGTAATAAAGGGGTATGATCAATGTGTTACTTGCCTTGCTGATGATCCGCAAAACCTAGTGACTCGTAGTAGCATGCTGCGCACTCCGGGAATTCTATTGCAAACAAACAATAGCATACATAAGCACTCAGGCAAATATGCAAGGGTAAAATGTAACATCCCAAATTTTCAATTTGGAATGTTATACATTAGATCATCATGCATATCTTATTTTCTTGCTTTTTGGTCGATCCTAGAAATTTCACGCAACTCAAGGACCTTCGGAGAGAGTTGGAGATTTCGTTATTTTCATATTTGAGAGTTTTCTCGAATTTGAAAAGAGGATCATTTGATTTAATTATTTCATCTTCAATTATTTTTCTGATATCAAAATATGAGAGCGGGAATAATATGACTTTCCCAAAATATAGGAAAAATGAAGATTTAATAAATAGATCAAATTTCGTTTTCCGGTGTTTGTTTGTTTTTCTTTGGATAGGGAAAAATGCGCGTTTTCGAAAATTGCATTTTAGGTCCGGAGAAAAGTTCATTTTGTTCGACTCATTTTTAGGAGTCGGGGAAAATTTACTTTAGTAATTTTGGAGCTCGTTTAGATTTTCTTTTCTGTGTTTTTCTGCACGCGAAATCAGTTAAAAAAAAAGAAGCCAGGCTAGCCGGGCCAAGGCCCAAGCCAGCCGGCCGGCCGCCCCAGCCTCCCAGCCGCGCGCGTGCGCCAGGAACCAGGCAGGCCGCCGCCTCGGTCGGAGCCGAGTCCCAGCAGGGACTCTGGCCGGTTTAGCCCCCCCTCTTTCCTTTGTTTCGTTTTCCTAGTAGGACTTTAGTCCTACTCCGTTTCCTCTTTTTCTTTCCTATTCCTACTCTATTTCTTGTCCCCTACCCCAAGTAAAGTCCCCCCCACCTATATAAATACCCCCACACCCCCCTCTCCTCACACCAAAAACCCAAACCCCCTCTCCTCCCCAAGCCGCGCCCCACCCCGCGCCCCTCACCCCCCGCCGCCGCCCTAGCACGCCGCCGTCGCCACCGTTCGCCCCGCCTCGCCGGAGGTAGCCCCGCGCCTCTCTTTTTCTTCCCCGCAGTTCGGTTCTTTTAAAAGAAACCGTTCCGGTTTTCTTTTCCGGTTTTTCTCCCTGATTCTTCGTTTCGGTTTCTTTTCCGAAACCCTAGATCGGATTTCCGTTTTCTTTTTCGGTTTCTTTTCCGAAAACCCTAGATCGGTTTTCGTTCTTCTTTCGGACCGTTCGTCTCAACGAACGTGATCACCGATTATTCCCGGTTAACGACGCCCGTTCGTTTAACCGTTCTTCTTTTTCTTCTCGTCGGATTTATTCCGCGATCGCGATCTCAGATCCGATCTTCGTTCTAGTTTATCTTCTCGCTCGTTTATCGGAATCAGGTGATTCAAGCGCCTGGAGTTTCGTTTCGAAACCGCCGTTCCATCTAATCAACTTAAACAAGTTTTTGCTACTGTAAAATTTTGACCTAGTTCAACTTGCTAGAACCGAGTTGTTTTCTTCCGCCATTTGTTTTCCGTCGTTTGTTTGGTTCCTTCTTTCTTTGCAACCGGAGTTCTTAAGATGAACCTTCTAGTTCGTTCTCTCGTTCGAGTTTTACTTGTGCATTAGATGAGTACTTATTGTGTGGTTACTATTGCTTGCTTATGATAGATTGACCGGAGTGTGACGAGTAGATCTATCAAGAGATTTTGAGTGCGAATCATCTTCATCAACCTTGCAGGCAAGTTCACACTTTGATCATACCTTTTCTACAACCCATGTTTTATTGCATTAGATCAATCCTCACACATTGCATGAATAGGATCTAATTAAACTGTGGGATGGGAAGTAGATGAGGTAGTACCTATTACCTGTATTATTATGAAACCTTTGGGAGTTACTTCTACGTTTGCTTATTATGCCCTGCTATGCTAGTAGACGTGGATTGGGTGAGTGATATCCATGACAGATGTGAGTTGATAATTTTAATGGTTTATCTAAGGTGGCAACTTAAACACACATCTGGGTGGATTGAGGCACCTGATGTCTATCAGGACTTGCCTGTTTTTTTTCGGACCGCCACCCAGGCTCAAAGGGATCATAAGATCTTTCATGCTAGAAACTTCCGTGTGCAGCCACATGCTACTATGGGCTCTGGCATAGTTGAATAAGTTGTGCGAACTCTTACGGGGTGGACTAGCAGATGTAGGGGTTGTAGGTGGTACGGTCTACCCCACATGTAAGGTGCTAGCGCTTCTGAAAGACTGTGTCTCAGTCATCCGTCTTCTCAAACACCATGTAGTGCGAGAAACCAAATGGAGGCGATCGAGTCTTGTGGGGAAAAGTGCGCAAACCTCTGCAGAGTGTACAAACTAATCATGATTAGCCGTGTCCCCGGTTATGGACATCTTGAGTATCTAGTACCTGGATTATCATGTGAATCTCAACATGTTCACTATAAAAATAATTTTGATGGGTTTGTTTAATGATGATGCTTAATTGGGATTGAGAATGCTGTCAACCATTCTCAATGTTTAACAACCACCATGATAGTTAAATAAAATTTATTCCTTTGCAGTAGGGAAAAATTGGCTTTTACGCAAAACTGTAACCATAGAGCTTTCCACCAGCCAAATATGCATATAGAATAGCCTATTTCATTCCATTACTCTCTATGTGTTACATTGCCAGCATATTCCATGTGCTGACCCGTTTCGGGCTGCAACGTTAATGTTGCAGACTTTTCAGACGACGATTAAGGAGTTTTTAGGTCGTGGTTCTATAACTCAGCTATGCCGTTGGAGTTGATGGACTCACTTTATCTTCCAAGCCTTCCGCTGTTATCTTACTTAGATGGCCTTAAGCCATATTTATTGTAATAAGTTCTCTTTTGAGAATATCGATGTAATAAGTGTGTGATTGCTACTCTGTTATAAATCCTTTGAAGTACTGTGTGTGTCAGCATTACCGATCCAGGGATGACACTTATGCACAGACATTTGGCCGTTTGAGGTCGGATCGCTACAATATGGTATCAGAGCACACGTTGAATGTAGGACACAACCACTAAGATGAACCATAGGTCACTCATCTCTACTCATTTCTGACTTCTCTCCATTTTCTACTCTATAGGATGGCGGACACAAGGAACAAGTTTGCACAGCCGGATGAAGACACACCTTTTGGATGACACTTGAAGGATAGACTTGATGAAGGCAAAGACATTCGACGTCATGAGAACCAGATGTGGGCCGACATGATAGACTTGATGAAGGCAAAGACAAGAATCAAGGAACTGGAGGAAGAACTCAGGGCTACTCGTGAAGATTATGAAGAGGAAATTGAAGTATTAGTGGATAAGAATGCCGACCTAACAATGAAGATCGGAATATTTATGGGAGGCCCTACACCGGTAGAAGAAGCCGAAGAACCCAAGGAGATTTGCCCGGAAGACTACATCATCATCGACGACACCGACTCGGATCCAGGCGATAGCGATGATGACAATGTTGATGAAGCTGGAGCAGATATCATGGAGTCTGCAATGGAAGAATATTTCTAGTAGACCACCTCATCAGTAGTAGTAGTCCACCATGTAAATATTATAGTCCGATCACTTTTGCGATAGTTAGATCGATTGTATGCCCTTGTTTGATTGAATGAATGAAGTGAATTGTTTGCTTTTGCCTCATGTGCATATGGGTAGTGTTTTCTCTTTAGACCCCTCTATTCTTAAATCTCATCTTTTCTAAACCCTCAGATGCCTCCGAGACGTGACCCCAGATTTACCTTCCTACCAGAGCTCACCCAATTGATCCAGCAGCAGAACACCTTGATGTAGTTGCTAGTCCAGAATCAGAATCAAGGGAACAACAACAACAACCCACCACCACCACCACCACCACCTGCTGATCACTTAGCCCGTTTTCTTAGGCTGAATCCGCCGGTGTTTTCCAGTAGCACCGATTCGATAGTAGTAGATGATTGGCTCCGCAAGACAGCTAGAGAGTTGACCACAGCAGGATGCACGGATGCGGAGAAGGTGAAGTTTGCCGCCCATCAGCTTGAAGGACCCGCGACATCATGGTGGGAGAATTTCACAGCCACTTTCCCTGTCGACACTGTCACGTGGGACCAGTTTCAGCAGGCTTTTTGAACTGCCCATGTTTCAGCAGGAGCTATGGCCATGAAGAAGCGAGAGTTTCGCAACTTGCGCCAAGGAGGAAAGACAGTTGGCCAGTATGTGGAGGACTTTAGTAAATTAGCACGTTATGCCCCAGATGACGTTGCTACGGATGCAGCAAAGCAGGAGAAGTTTCTGGAAGGACTGAATGATGAGTTCAGCATGCAGTTGATGGTAGCAACCTTCAACAACTACCAGGAGTTAGTAGATCGTGCTCTTATGATTGAAGGGAAGCAGCAGCAGATTGAGAATCGCAAGAGGAAGTATGGACAAGGGAAGCACAATTCAGGAGCTCAGCAGAAGCCACATTTTACCCCTAGACCGAGAGGACATTTTCAGCATACCCGTGGAGGAGGTACCTCGCACAATCACAATGGACCCAAGACTGGTAATGGGAATGGAGGAAGCAACGGCCAGAACCGCACCAACCCATCAACCCCAGCCAAGAAAGACCTGAGCCAAGTCACTTTCCTTAAGTGCCAGGAGACCGGGCATTATGCCAACGAATGTCCTGAATCACAGAATGGAAATGGCAATGGAAGCTCTGGGAAGAAGCCGAACCCTTTCAACAGGGGACAGGTGAACCACGTTAACGTGGAGGAGGTTGAAGAGCATCCGGATGTAGTAATCGGTAAGTTTTTGGTTAAGTCATTTACTGCACTCGTTCTTTTTGATACTGGTGCATCGCATTCATATATATCAAGGGGATTTGTGGATAAGTATAAATTGCCAACCCAAGCCCTTAGGTCACCCATGTTAGTAACCTCGCCTGGAGCAGAATATATGGCTAGTCTATGCTGTGATCGGTTACCATTTAGGATTGGTAACTATGCATTTCCCTTAGACCTAATAGTGTTGGAATCTCAAGGATTGGATGTGATATTAGGCATGGATTGGTTGTCAAAGTATGAAGGGAATATTGAATGTGCCAGTAAGTCAATTTTGCTTACCACCCCAGAAGGGAGAAGGATCAAGTATGTATCCCGACATGTGCCAAAGAGGACTCAAGTAAATTGTTTAACAGGAGTTGTGCAGGAGGAAGTACCAGTAGTGAAGGATTTCCCTGAAGTATTTCCAGAAGAGTTGCCAGGCATGCCACCGGATAGAGATATTGAGTTTTTGATTGAGCTTTTGCCAGGCACAGGGCCAATATCAAAGAGACCATATAGGATGCCTGCAAAGGATTTGGTGGAAATTAAGAAGCAAATTAAGGAGTTACTGGATAAAGGATATATTCGCCCAAGTTCATCGCCTTGGGGATCGCTAGTACTTCTAGTGGAGAAGAAGGATGGATCATTAAGGATGGTTGTTGATTATTGAGGATTGAATGAAGTAACCATCAAGAACAAGTACCCACTACCGATGATCAATGATCTGTTTGATCGATTGCAAGGAGCTAAGGTGTTTTCCAAGATCGATCTGTGATCGGGATACCACCAGTTGAAGATTCGAGAACACGAAATACCCAAGATGGCTTTCGCCACCAGGTATGGGATGTACGAGTATACCGTTATGTCATTTGGTCTGACTAACGCACCTACATATTTTATGAACATGATGAACAAAGTGTTTATGGAGTTCTTGGATAAGTTCGTCGTAGTGTTCATTGATGATATCCTGGTTTACTCGAAGAATGAAGAGGAGCATAAGGAGCATTTGCATTTGGTTCTTGGAAAGCTCAGAGAACATCAGTTATATACCAAGTTTAGCAAATATGAGTTTTGGTTGAAAGAAGTTGGATTTCTCGGACACATTATATCCGGAGAAGGTATAGCAGTAGATCCCGCTAAAGTTGATACCGTGACCAAGTGGGAAGCACCAACCACAGTTGGAGAGATCCGGAGTTTTCTTGGACTCGCAGGATACTACCAGAGGTTTATTGAGAATTTCTCAAAGATTGCGAAGCCCATGACGGAGTTGTTGAAGAAGGATACCAAGTTCATATGGACGGAGGAATGTGAGGCTAGTTTTCAAGAGTTGAAGAAACGCTTGGTTACAGCACAAGTGTTGATTCTACCAGATCAACCAAGGATTACCAGGTGTATTGCGACGCTTCACGACGAGGACTTGGAGCAGTGCTTATGCAGGAAGGAACAATTGTTTCATATGCCTCACGACAGCTTAAGCCTCATGAGTTGAATTATGCTATGCATGATTTGGAGTTAGCAGACTTAGTGCATGCACTGAAGACTTGGAGACATTTTCTGATTGGAAACCATTGCGAGGTGTACACGGATCATAAGAGTTTGAAATATATTTTCACACAGAAGGAGTTGAATCTCAGACAAAGGAGATGGTTGGAGCTCATCAAGGATTATGATATGAAATTGCATTATCACTCTGGAAAGGCTAACGTAGTAGCTGACGCGTTGAGCTGCAAGAGCCACATCAACACCTTAATGACGGGAGATTTACCAAGGGAGTTAGCAGAAAATCTTCGAGAGCTATGTTTGGAAATAGTCCCGAGAGGCTATGTAGCAGCATTGGAGATTCAGTCTACTTTGATGGATAAGATCAGAGAAGCTCAAAAGACTGACAAGGAGATTGCTTCTATTAAGGGGAAAATGAGCAAAGGAAAAGCTAAGGGATTTCGTGAGGATGAGCACGATACCCTATGGTTTGAAGACCGTGTTTATGTGCCAAATGATCCGGAGATCAGGAAGTTAATTTTACAAGAGGCCCATGATTCACCGTACTCGATTCACCCAGGAAATACCAAGATGTATTTGGATTTGAAGGATATTTTTTGGTGGACCGGAATGAAGAAAGATATTGTGGAGTATGTAGCAGTTTGTGATGTATGTCAGAGAGTGAAGGCAGAGCATCAGAAGCCAGCAGGATTGCTACAACCATTGCCGATACCCGAATGGAAGTAGGATAAACTAGGCATGGATTTTATTACAGGATTTCCCAGAACACGTTCAGGCTATGACTCGATATGGGTTGTAGTCGATCGTTTGACAAAGGTAGCTCATTTCATTCCAGTGAAGACTACCTATACCAGTGCAAAGTTGGCAAAGATATACATGACCAGGATCGTATGTCTGCATGGAGTTCCAAGGAGCATTGTATCAGATAGAGGAACCCAGTTTACCTCAAAGTTCTGGAATCAGTTGCACGAGACTTTGGGAACCAGACTAGAGTTCAGCACAGCTTTCACCCACAGACAGATGGACAGACTGAGAGAGTCAATCAGATTTTGGAGGATATGCTAAGAGCTTGTGTGCTAGATTACGGATCTAGTTGGGACGAGAATTTGCCGTATGCAAAGTTCTCTTACAACAACAGCTATCAATCCATTTTAAAGGTGGCCCCTTTTGAAGCCTTGTATGGAAGGAGGTGCAGGACACCATTGTCGTGGGATGAAGTTGGAGACCGCCAGTTGTTTGGACCGGATCTGATAAAGGAGTCTGAACAAAAAGTGAAATTGATTCGCGATAGGATCAAGGTAGCTCAATCCAGGCAGAAGAGTTATGCAGATTCTAAACACAAGGAGACCGTTTACGAAGTCGGAGACCAAGTCTATCTTCGAGTATCACCACTTCGAGGAGTTAAGCGCTTTGGAGTTAAGGGAAAATTAGCGCCACGTTTTGTAGGCCCATACAAAGTTTTCGAGTGTATGGGAGAAGTTGCCTATAAATTGGAATTGCCCGAAGGATTGTCGGGAGTTCACGACGTGTTCCATGTATCCCAGTTGAAGAAGTGCCACGCAGAGATGGCTGACATACCGCTGAGAGATACGGTACCACTGGAAGTAATTCAGTTGGACAGTGATTTGACCTATGAGGAGAAACCAGTTAAGATTTTAGAGTATGCCAGTCGAGTCACCCGCAGCAAGGTCATCAAGTTTTGCAAGGTTCAGTGGAGCCACCACACGAGGATGAAGCCACCTGGGAACGAGAGGAAGAATTGCTGAAAGACCATCCTCACCTATTTTCTAGCCAACCCGAATCTTGAGGGCGAGATTCATCTTAAGGGGGGTAGGTTTGTAACATCCCAAATTTTCAATTTGGAATGTTATACACTAGATCATCATTGCATGTCATATTTATTGCATTTTGGTTGATCCTAGAAATTTTTCGCAACTCAAGGACCCTCGGAGAGAGTTGAGGATTTCGTTATTTTCATATTTGAGTTATCTCAAAATTTGAAAATAGGATCTTTTGATTTTATTTATTTTATCTTCAATTATTTCTATTACAAAAATATGAGAGATAGAATAAAATGACTTTCCCAAAATAAAGAAATATTGAGTATTTAATAAAAAATCAAATAAGATTTTATTTGGTTTTATTTGCTATTTTACTGGAATTTAGGAAAAATGCGTGTTTTTCAAAATTGCATTTAGGCCCCAAATAAATGTTCATCCAGGGCGGCTTGATTTTAGAAGCCGGGGAAAATTTATTTCGGGATTTTTGGAGTCCGTTTAGTAGCCCTTTTGTTTTTTTTCTGAGCATAACTTTTAAAAAAACACAACCGACCTACGGGCCGTGTCCGACCCGGACACTAGGCCCGTCCGGCTTTATAAGCCGGGGAGGCCCAGCCGGAACCCCCCCTCAAACCCTAGCGCAGCCCCGCCGCCGCCCCGCCGCCCTGCACCACCGACCGCCGCCATCGCTGGAGTTGCCGGTGGTAGTTTTTTTTAGTCGCCGGTTTTTCCCGAAAAACAGTTCGGTTTTTCGACGGTTTTGTTTGTTTTTTTTGTTTCGGTTTTTTTAAATAGATCGGTTTTCCGGTTTATTTAAATAGCGAGCGTTCGTCCGTTCGTTCGTTTTAGCGAACGTTCGTCGTTTTTCTTTTTCTCATATTAAATCCGGGATTTCTCTGATTGCGATTTCGGATCCGATTTTCGTTTTAGGCTAACTTTTCGCTCGTTTATCGGAATCAGGCGATTCAAGTGCCTGGAGTTTCTTCTCGAAACCCTCTTTCCGATTAACCAACTCAAACAAGTTTTTGCCACTGTAAAAATTGCCCTAGATCCAGAATAGTAAACAAAGCCTGTTTCTTTTGCTGTTTGTTTTTCGTTGCTTCGTTCGATTTGATTCTTTTTGCCAACCGGAGTTCTTAAGTTGAACCTTCTGGTTAGATCTCTTATTCGACCTTTACCTGTGCATTAGATAAGTACTTATGGTATGCTTGTTTGTTTGCGATAGAGTACCCGGAGTGCGCCGCTTGTTACTTTGAATCGCTAGGTTTCCCGGATCATCAGCAAGGCAAGTAACACTTTGATCATGTTTTCCTACTACCATGTTGTCGGTGTACAAAAAGAGGGGTACGCTTTTTGTACCCCGCCACGGGCACCACCACACTAAGCAAGGCAAGGGAGGTGAGCCAAGGTAAGGCCGAAGCTTGAGAGAAGCAGAACGACGCCAAGACCAAGCCCACAAAGAACAAAGGGGACGAAGCGGACTCCCCCCCGGCAAGATCCTTACTGGGAGGCGGTTTTAGAAAACCCGGCAAGACCCTTGCCGTGGCAGCTCGCCCCACACCTACGGAGTGAGTCACCCTTGAGTCCACTGCCCCATGGAGCAAGGATTCGGGAGACATCCCCGTGGTGGCATGCAGATCTTTGTGAAGACATTCAAGATCAGATACACCCTTTAGAAGATGATGATCCTTGGCGGGATCCCAGCCAAGGAGGACCACAAGGCTCCCGGAAAGAGCCTTGCCGTGGATGACAGCAGGCGCCACGGCAAGGCCCTTGCCAAGAACACCCGTAGGGCCACCATCACGCCCACGCCAATCAAACCTCCACCGCCGTTCGCATGCAGCTACCGACCCAACCAGCTGGGCAGGCACCTGCGTGGTGGCATGCGGATCTTCGTGGAGACCCACCACTGCGCCACCTCAGCTACCTGCCTGCCTACATGGCACCGCGGGCGCCGCTGGCCAGGGTGCGTGTCGACACGAGAGGGAGCTGCGACGGACGAGACAGGGCTCTCCCCGTCCCCGATAAAGTAAGGACACCTGGGCAAGACGCATTAAATGCGCCTTGTCATGTAATGCGAGGGATAACCTCACATCACTGTACCCTTTCCACCTCCTGTGTGCCACTGTGGCAACCCCTTTCCTATAAAAGGAGGCCCGAGGCGACCAGGAAGAGGATTCGGCTTTTTGGAGCTCCTCACGTCCCATAGCTAGCTCAAGAACACAGATGTACAATCCACCAAAGCAGGAGTAGGGTTTTACGCATCCTCGCGGCCCGAACTTGGATAAACGAACCGTGTGCTATCTATTTGATCCGCTCTTCTCACGACCCCGCGCCCCCGCAACCGTAGTAGGGATTCTTGTAATCCCATAGTTGTCGTTCCCACCGACATCTTTGGCGCACCAGGTAGGGGGCGCAGTTGTGAGAATCGGCTTTAGCAGTTAGTTCGACGCTTATTCATCGTCATGGCGCCCAAGAAGAAGACGACGGTGGCGGTTGGCCCATCGGAAGCAGGACATCCCGTCCCGACGCGGGCGAGCAGCGGACCGGTCGCAGAAAGGACCCAGGGCGCCGTTCGCGAACACCAACACCGTCCCAGCAGCCGGAGTTTGGGAGGCGGCGATGTTCGTGCGCCTGGTAACGTGCCGCACGCCGCCAAATCCAAAGACGGAGCCAGGCCCTCCGCGGGTGGCGCGGGGCCTTCCAAGATCGCTACCACCCCGCCCGAAGGCGATGCGAGGGCCTCCAAGACTCCCACGCCGGCGCTGACAGCGCGCTCCTCTCAAGCGGCACGCGACGAACGGCGCAATCGTGCCGAAGACCCCGGGCGTCGCCATGGGAAGAGCCCCGAGTGCCACTCTCGGGAGGTAGAAGACCTGCCCGCTCGCCGAGGGGCTGGTGAAGATGGCGTGCGACCGCAGGGTCGTGATAGAGCTCCTTCTGACATGGTCAGAAGTCGAAGCGCGTCGCGATCCGTGCTGGTTTCGCTGCCACCAACGCCAGCAGAAGCCCTGGCGCGCGCGCAGTTGCTCCTCGATTTTCCTCCCACTACGGGGAAACTCGACGAATGGAGAGCCACTATCCGAAGCCTTGTTGCGGTGGCCAACAAAGATGAACCGAGTCCGGTGGAGCCCCCGGGTCAATTCTCTGATGGAGTCCCACGCACCAGTGGCAGGAAAGCCGGCGGTGCCACGACCACGGTGCACTCGCCTCCTCCTCACCCGGTACAGCGGACGCCAGCCCGTCACGACGTTGCGGGTGACGAAATCTCCATAGCGTCGTCCGACCCGCTGACCCACTGTGACCAGCGCCAAGTCCTTCGGGAACGAGAACATGAAGACGCTCGAACCACTATCGAGCGCCGGCGCGGAGCGCACCACCAGTCAGACAGGCGAGCAGGGCCTGTTGTGAACCACCCGGCACCGGAGAGCCCTGGAGGCCTACCTTACAAGGTAGGTTGTCCGGGTTTTACCCGTGAGCTGTGGAAGTTCCAGTGGCCCACTCACCGCACCTTCCAACCTGACGTGGGCGAAAAGTACAGCGGCAAGACCCACCCGTCCGAGTTCCTCAGCATCTACACCATTGCGATGCAAGCTGCCGGAGCCCGCGACGATAAGGTGCTTGCGAATTACTTTCCGTTGGCTCTTAAACCCAACGCCATGTCATGGTTGATGCACTTGCTGGTAGACTCTATTTCCTCCTGGTCGGATTTATGCCATGAGTTTGTGGGCGCCTTTACTGGAGGCCACCAAGCCCATGGCCAAGCGAGCGACCTGCACGTCATTCCCCAGAAGGGAGGCAAGAGTCTCCGCAAGTATATACAGGGGTTCAGCCAGATACAGTACAATATCCCTGATGTTCACCCTGCCGCCATCATCAGTGCGTTCCATCAGAATGTGCGTAACCGCAAGATGCGCGAAGAGCTGGCAATGAACAAGGTGAAAGATGTAGCAGAACTCTATGTTCTTGCTGAAGATGTGCCCGGGCTGAAGAGGGAAGGAAGTACCCCGGCGAAGACGCCGATGTGGAAACCGACCCCTCAGATGAAGATACTGCCGCCCCGGCGAAGACGGGCCGGCGCCGCAACAGGAAGCGCAAAGCTAAATCCATGCTTGCCGTTGAGGGATCTGATGACACCAGCTCCACCAAGAAAACCAAGGCAGATGACCCCGGCAAGGAAATTGCCGGATGTGTCGCCTGCCGGGCCTTGGCGGTTGCCGAGAAGCCAGGAAACTCCGACAAGCGATACTGCAAGATCCATCGCACCAAAGGCCATGCTCTCCAAGACTACCGACAGGTTGAGCTCCTCGCTGAGAAGCAGAGGGATGAATATGAGAGACGGGACAAGGAGAAGGGCCAAGACGGTGCTAAGGGGTCCGGCAAGAAGCGTCACGACTAGGCGGGCCGTCGCGGCAAGGATAAACAACAGGAGAGGCCTGCCCGGGGCCGTGACAAAAAGCTGGAAGACGACAATCACGAAGAGGACGACGAATCCGGCAACCAAGAGTTTTAGAAAGCTACAGAGGCCATGTGCGTCGACGGCGGCGCCTCGCTGCGTACTTCTCACCGCCAGCTTAAATAGTGGGCGCGAGAGATTACAGCGGCAGAGCCGTCGTTTGATGCCCAAAGGCCGCTGAAGTGGTCCAACACACCTATCATTTTTGACACTGAGGATCACCCTGATCGCACTACTGCGGTCGGGTGCTTGCCATTGTTGGTTTCACCAACAATACGCATCCTCAAGGTGACAAAGGTGCTAGTCGATGGCGGGGCCGGTCTGAACTTGATCTCGCCTGCCGTGATCGAGAAACTGTAGATTCCTGATGGAGACCTCGAAGAGACGGGCACGTTTCAGGGGGTCAACCCGGGAAGAAGCCAACCTAAGGGAAAGGTCACGCTGCCCGTGACTTTCGGAAGCAATCTGAACTACAGGACGGAGAGGATCGTGTTTGATGTTGCCAAGATCCCCTTGCCTTACAACGGGATCCTTGGCCGCCCAGTGCTGGCCAAGTTCATGGAGGCGTCACACTATGCCTACAACACCCTGAAGATGCCAGGACCTGTGATGATCATCACCATCCCCTCCGATAAGAAAGATGCGCTGATTTGCGCTGACCAACTATACCAGCAAGCAGTTGCAGCAGCTGCCGCCACTAGGGCACTTGCTCCTGCCGCTGGGGCCCGGGAGGGAAGAAGAAGACCGATGAGACCTCGGACCCCCACTCTGGCAAGCGCACCTCTTCGGAGTGTAGTGCTCCCGTCGAGGACGTGCCAGAGAGCTCCACCGGCGGAAACAAGAAGCCCAGGGCCATACCGCTGGGAACCAAGAAGGTTTCTGTCAATGAGGACGGCACGAGAGGGGCTTTCACCATAAGCTCCACCCTTGACGACAAATAGGAAGACGCGCTCGTCACCTTCCTGTGGGCGAATGTCGATGTGTTTGCATGGCAAGCTTCTGACATCCCCGGCGTTCCCAGGGAGGTGATTGAGCACCACCTTGTTGTCTGTCCTCATGCGCGGCCCGTCAAGTAGAAGGTCAGAAAGCAAGCTTTGGAACAACAAGAGTTCATCACAGAGGAGATCCGGAAACTGGAAGTAGCGGGTTTGGTAAGAGGAGTGCTCCATCCAACGTGGTTGGCCAATCCGGTCGTAGTGCGCAAGGCTAATGGGAAGTGGAGGCTGTGTATTGATTACATAGATATCAATAAGGCTTGTCCTAAGGACCCCTTCCCGTTGCCGCACATCGACCAGATTGTTGACTCCACAGCTGGGTGTGGCCTGTTGTAATTCCTCGATGCCTACTCCGGCTACCACCAGATCTTCATGACAAGAGAAGACAAAGAGAAAACAGCATTCATCACCCCATGTGGTATGTATTGTTTCATGCGGATGCCTTTCGGGCTGAAGAGTGCTGGTTTGACGTTTGCAAGGGCGGTCCAGATTGGTTTTGAACCCCAGCTCCATAGAAATATGGAAGCTTATATGGATGACATAGTGGTCAAAACCAAGGACAGGGCAACTCTCATACCGGATTTGCAAGAAACATTTGCAAACCCGCGCAAGATCAATCTCAAGCTGAACCCTGAGAAGTGCGTCTTTGGCGTCCCGTCCGGCAAGCTTCTCGGGTTCTTTGTGTCACAGCGTGGGATAGAGGCCAATCCGGACAAGATCAAAGCTATATAGCAGATTGAAGAACCCAAGCGAATCAAGGATATGCGTCGGCTTGCTGGTTGCATCGCCGCCATGGGCAGATTCATTTCCAAGTCTGCCAAGCACGCCCTTCCCTTTTTCAAGATCCTGAAGAAGGCGGGCCCGATGGAGTGGACGCCAGAAGCCGAAGCAGCATTGCAAGATTTGAAGAAGTACCTTTCCTCCGCGCCAATACTAGTTGTGCCTAGGCCACAGGAGCTGTTGCTGCTATACCTGGCGGCAACAAACCAGGTGGTCAGCGCCACACTAGTGGCGCAGAGAGAGGTTGACGACGAGGTAATGGCAGCGACAGAGCCCGACACCACCAATGCAGAGACGACACAGCCAGTTGAAGTGCTGCCGAAGAAGAAAATGATGCAGCACCAGGTCTACTTTATTAGTTCCCTCCTGCAGGGAGCTAGATCAAGGTACTCCGGTGTGCAGAGACTGCTCTTCGGCCTTCTTATGGCCTCGAGGAAGCTGCGTCACTACTTCTAGGCACACGAGATCACTGTCGTCACTCGCCTCCCTCTGCAACGGATATTGCACAATCCAGATGCAACGGGAAGAATTGTGGAATGGGCACTGGAGTTGTCCAGCTTTGGCCTCAAGTTTGAAAGTACTTCGACGATTCAGAGCCGAGTCCTGGCGGAGTTAATTGCAGAATGGACCACAACACCTGACGAAGAAGCCCAAGAGACTGCTCTCCCCGACAAGGAGGCAAGTTGCAGTTGGATCTTGTACTTTGATGGAGCTTTCTCCCTACACGGCGCCGGGGCTGGCGTACTTCTGGTCGTGCCCACCGGAGAGCACCTCAAGTACGTGATCCAGATGCACTTCCCCAGGGAGGTGTCAACAAACAATACGGCAGAGTACGAGGGGCTGCTTGCTGGTCTTAGGATTGCGGCGGACCTCGGAATCAAGAAGCTCATCGTCAGGGGCGACTCGCAGCTCGTCGTCAAGCAAATCAACAAGGACTACCAGAGCCCGTTGATGAAGGCCTACATCGATGAAGTGAGAAAGCTGGAAGAGCGTTTCGACGGTATACAGGCTGAATACGTTCCCCGAGCGAAGAACGATATCGCTGATTACCTGTCAAAACGCACTGCCCTCAAGCTACCTGTGGAACCAGGTACCTTTGTGCTCCAGCTAACTCAGCCATCCGTTGATCCATCAACAGAGCAAAACAAGAGGAGGAAATCAGGACCCGGCAAGTACTTTCCCACCGAGCTCCCCGGAGCCGCCGACAAGGATGTTGCCAGGGACACTGAGCCCGCCACGGGATGGCTAGCTCCGGCGGAGCGTCAAGCTCTTGCCGTCGAGACAGCTGCTCCTATAGCGGAGGAAATGCCTTTAGTCCTCGCCGTCGAGCCCCAGGCTCCAGTGTGGGCACATCATACCGTCCGATTCCTCTAAGCAGGGGAACTTCCTGAAGAGCAGAAAGAAGCGGAAAAAGTAGCCCGTCGCTCTACAATGTACCAGTTCGTCGATGACGTCCTGTACAGAAAGAGGCCGAACGGTGTGAAATTGAAGTGTATCCCTCGGGAGGAAGGACTGGAGCTGTAGGCGGAGATACACGGAGGCATATGTGGATCCCACGTCGGGTCAAGGGCCCTTGCCGGCAAGGCATTTCGGCAAGGTTTCTTCTGGCCCACCGCCCTCCAGGATGCGACGACACTAGTCACCAGGTGTGAAGCGTGTCAGTTCCATTCAAAGAAGCTTCATCGGCCAGCTCAAGCCCTTCAAACCATTCCTCTCTCCTGGCCCTTCTCGGTCTGGGGCTCGACATACTGGGCCCTTTCCCCCGCGCTGTCGGGGGCTTTGAGTACTTGTACGTTGCAATTGACAAGTTCACAAAGTGGCCGGAGGTGGAGGCAGTGAGGAAGGTCACAGCTCAGTCAGCCGTCAAGTTCTTCAAGGGACTAGTGTGCCGTTTTGGTGTATCCAACAGGGTCATCACCGACAACGGCACACAGTTCACAAGCCGCACCTTCATGCAATATATCCAAGACCTCGGCAGCAAAGTCTGTTTCTCTTCCGTTGCTCACCCACGAAGCAATGGTCAAGCTGAGAGGGCAAATGCTGAAATACTGCGAGGCTTAAGGACCAAGACCTTTGGCAGGCTGCACAAGAGTGGAAGGCGCTGGATTGATGAGTTGTCGACAGTTCTTTGGTCGATCAGGACGACGCCAAATCGAGCCACCGGCTAGACACCCTTTGCCCTGGTATACGGGGCAGAAGCAGTTCTCCCCACTGAACTCATATATGGGTCACCTCGAGTGCTCGCTTATGATGAGCTTGAGCAAGAGCAACTGCGGCAAGATGACGCGATGCTCCTTGAGGAAGATCGTCTTCGGGTGGCTGTGAGAGCAGCACGCTACCAGCAAGCCTTGCGCCGCTACCATAGCCGCAAGGTTCATGCCCGAAGCCTTGAGGAAGGCGACCTTGTCCTTCGGCGCATTCAATCGGCCAAGAATTCCAACAAGTTGACGCCAAAGTGGGAAGGCCCTTATCGGGTAATACGAGTCACCAGGCCCAGCGCAATCCGCCTGGAGACCGAAGATGTCGTTCCGGTGAGTAACTCCTGGAACATTGAGCATCTTCGCAAGTTTTACCCGTGAGGTGCGGCTTGCCGGGCCCCCCGGCAAGCCACCTTTTGTACAAGCATTGCCGATGATGCATGTAACCCTTTTTACAAAGCCAGGCGCAGACCCTGAGCATAAATAAATGAAGCACTGGCGCCCTAAGTTATAGCATGCATGCTAGGTCGAGTCTCGTCCTTGGTTAGGGTTGATAGTGCTTAGCGGCGACTAACCCATAGCTTAGAGGTCGAGTGTGCGTCTCTTTGCCGTTCTTTTGTCTTCTTTGGTTCACAGGACTCACAGATATCCTTGCGAGATCACTTGAAGACAAAAAAGAGAAGAGGGACAGACCAGCATCTAGACCCCGGCAAGCTAGTATTGCCGGGGGCTGCAAGAGCAAAGATTCACCCACGGCAAACCAGAGTTGTCGGGGGCTACAGCTTCAGATAAGTTCTTCATCCCTTATCATGCATTCCCTTATGGACTGAGGTATGTGAAACCTCGTTTTTTTCCTAAAGCTACCGTGCTCCCCTAACTCTAGGCCCTAGGGCTTGTTCCTGGGGCCAGGTTTGGTCATAGTCGCGGCAGCGAGAGGATGAAACAAGGAGCCTGAACCCACCTCATCCCTGCCTCCGCCAAAGGTGTGAGAAAGGTCAAGCGAAGTGGGGAGACGGCAAGGCCAGTTGCCAGGCAAGGAAATGTTTATCTTAAAGATATCAAGGATTTACTCCATGTCGTGGGTTCTACCCACAAACAAATGACCCGGCAAGCATCCCTTTTTCATTAAAAACATTCTACTCAGGTACAGTCCATAGGGAATGAAAAACATGAATGATGGGATTATAAGTTTTAAATTCAGCTAAGGCCCGAAGGCTTACAAACTAAAAAGAGATAAGGTGCCCGTAATCCCTTTCTTGTCCCTCTCCTTAGGAGGCAGGTCAAGGAGGCGAAAAAGGCAAAAGGGGCGCCTAGGCGAGCTACAGGTGGCAGAAGACACCAAGAGAACATCTTGGTGGCCGTCCGAAGGCTGGATGGTGATGGCGGCGTCGGAAGCACAGCTCGAAGACAA
Organism: Triticum urartu; assembly: GCF_003073215.2. Taxonomy (NCBI): domain Eukaryota; kingdom Viridiplantae; phylum Streptophyta; class Magnoliopsida; order Poales; family Poaceae; genus Triticum; species Triticum urartu. The sequence continues at coordinate 312,422,200 of NC_053026.1, read as the reverse complement.
GGCGGCAGGACGTCAGCACGCGTCGAAGGCGTCGGTGCCCGCGTACTCCGACTTGACGGCCTTGCCCCTGCCCTGTTCCTCTTCTGCAGCCTCCCAACGCCAGCCGCCCAAGGAGACAACCCCGAGAAGTTCAGGGAGCCGGCGACACGGATGATGGGGTCGCCGGTGCCGCACGGAGCGGCGCCCGACACCTAATCGGACCCGTCATCCTGCCGCCTACTACCCTCGTCGTCGCTGCCGTTGTCCTCCTCGTCACTCTCGCCCGAGGAGGAGTCTTCGCTATCAGAAGAGCTCTCCATGCAGCACCTTGCATGGGTCCCGAAGCACCCGAAGACCTTGACGGAGAGAAGGCCACCCTCCATCAGCTTGAAATGGAGAGTGAGCCCCTCCGTCAAGCGGTGGATATGAGCGAACGTCTTCCATCCTCGACGAAGATACATCACGTGAGGGGCTGGAAAGTCGACGCGAACCCGTGTGCCGCTGATCCCACAGCCCCTCATGTGCAGCCACAGCGACTCCGGTGGATCCAGCTCCATCTCCCGCGTGAATGGAGCCGGGAGACGAAGGCGACGGCGAGGCCGCCGGCGCAGCCTGACGAAGAACTCGCAAGGGTCATCCCCAACATGGCCCTCCATGGGGGGAGGAACTGCTGGCGGAGGCGAGGCCGGTGCGCCGCCCCGTACTCCTCTTCCCCGAGCGCCTCGGCCTCGCCCACGGCCTCGCCCCTCCCCCTTCCCCTCGCGGCTGGCTCTGCCACCGCGGGTGCAGGAGAAGGAGGGACGCATTGTCGAGCGGCGACCCTCGCCGCCACCGTTGAAGGACCAGGATTCCCTCTCTCCATGGCGGATGGAAGGGGGGAGCAGAAGCTGAAGGAAGGAGGAGATGAAAGAATGCGGGACGCCATCCCCCCTCCCGCTCTTTATAAAGGAACGGGGTGGGGGCTCGGCCGCCCCGCTCAGCCAATCAAGACGCGGAAGGCGCAGGGAACTGGGACCGACCCGCCGCCCCAGCCCGTGGCGGCCCGGTTTCCCGCCTCCACCGTTCGCCACCCCAAGCGCATGAGAGCCACGTGGCAGGCGTGCGGGACCGAGGCGACGGGTGAGGCGACCTCTCCCCACCCCGTGATCATGGGGAGTGGACGCCTTGAAGACCGCGCCTCGGCCCCGTTCAATAAATGGGCCGTGCCTCCACTTCCTCCCTCCGTTTATGGGGAAGACGCGAACCGCGGCCTTTACTACGACGTGACACATACATGCAGAGCTCAGCCCCACGCATGCCGCCCACGTCACACATGCCTCCCAATGCCGCGCCACGCGCGGGAAGCATGGGAAGCGCAGCGCGCGAAGAGACTTACCACGGTAAGAACCGCCCCGGCTGCCCGCGCACCGTTTTTGGGCCTAGCCCAACGACGCGATTGCGCTTACGTGTGGCCCAGGCCCGGGGCTCCTGTCGGTGTACAAAAAGAGGGGTACGCTTTTTGTACCCCTATAACTGTGCACGGGCAGTCTGAGCCACGGGCACCACCACACTGAGCAAGGCAAGGGAGGTGAGCCAAGGTAAGGCCGAAGCTCGAGAGAAGCAGAACGACGGCAAGACCAAGCCCACAAAGAGCAAAGGAGATGAAGCGGACTCCCCCCGGCGAGATCCTTGCCGGGAGGTGGTTTTAGCAAACCCGGCAAGACCCTTGCCGTGGTAGCACGCCCCACACCTACGGAGTTAGTCACCCTTGAGTCCACTTCCCCCATGGGCCAAGGATTCAGGAGACATCCCCGTGGTGGCATGCAGATCTTTGTGAAGACATTCAAGATCAGATACACCCTTTAGAAGATGATGATCCTTGACGGGATCCCAGCCAAGGAGGACCACAAGGCCCCCGGCAAGAGCCTTGACGGGGATGACAGCAGGCGCCATGGCAAGACCCTTGCCGGGGCCCCAGCAAGGCCCTTGCCAAGAACACCCGTAGGGCCACCATCAGGCCCACGCCAGTCAAACCTCCACCGCCGTTCACACGCAGCTGCCGACCCAACTAGCTGGGCAGGCACCTGCGTGGCAGCATGCGGATCTTCATGGAGACCCACCACTGCGCCACCTCAGCTGCCTGCCTGCCTACATGGCACCGTGGGCGCCGCTGGCCAGGGTGCGTGTCGACACGAGAGGGAGCGGCGAAGGACGAGACAGGGCTCTCCCCCGTCCCCGATAAAGCAAGGACACCTGGGCCAGACGCATTAAATGCGCCTTGTCATGTAATGCGAGGGATAACCTCACATCACTGTACCATTTCCACCTCCTGTGTGCCACTTTGGCAACCCCTTTCCTATAAAAGGAGGCCCGAGGCGACCAGGAAGAGGATTCGGCTTTTTGGAGCTCCTCACGCCCCATAGCTAGCTCAAGAACACAGATATACAATCCACCAAAGCAGGAGTAGGGTTTTACGCATCCTCGCGGCCCGAACCAGGATAAACGAACCGTGTGCTATCTGTTTGAACCGCTCTTCTCACGACCCCGCGCCCCGCAACCATAGTAGGGATTCTTGTGATCCCATAGGTGTCGTTCCCACCAACATCTTTGGCGCGCCAGGTCGGTGTACAAAAAGAGGGGTACGCTTTTTGTACCCCTATAACTGTGCACGGGCAGTCTGAGCCACGGGCACCACCACACTGAGCAAGGCAAGGGAGGTGAGCCAAGGTAAGGCCGAAGCTCGATAGAAGCAGAACGACGCCAAGACCAAGCCCACAAAGAGCAAAGGAGACGAAGCGGACCCCCCCGAAGAGATCCTTGTCGGGAGGCGGTTTTAGCAAACCCGGCAAGACCCTTGCCGTCGCAGCTCGCCCCACACCTACGAAGTGAGTCACCCTTGTTTCCACTACCCCCATGGGGCAAGGATTCGGGAGACATCACCATGGTGGCATGAAGATCTTTGTGAAGACATTCAAGATCAGATACACCCTTTAGAAGATGATGTTCCTTGGCGGGATCCCAGCCAAGGAGGACCACAAGGCCCCCGGCAAGAGCCTTGCCGGGGAAGACAGCAGGCGCCACGGCAAGACCCTTGTCGGGGCCCCGGCAAGGCCCTTGCCAAGAACACCCGTAGGGCCACCATCAGGCCCATGCCAGTCAAACCTCCACCGCCGTTCGCATGCAGCTGCCGACCCAACCAGCTGGGCAGGCACTTGTGTGGCGGCATGCGGATCTTCGTGGAGACACACCACTGCGCTACCTCAGCTGCCTGCCTGCCTACATGGCACCGCGGGCGCCGCTGGCCAGGGCGCATGTCGACACGAGAGGGAGCGGCGACGGACAAGACAGGGCTCTTCCCCATCCCCGATAAAGCAAGGACACCTGGGCAAGACGCATTAAATGCACCTTGTCATGTAACGCGAGGTATAACCTCACATCACTCTACCCTTTCCACCTCCTGTGTGCCATTGTGGCAACCCCTTTCCTATAAAAGGAGGCCCGAGGCGACCAGGAAGAGGATTCGGCTTTTTGGAGCTCCTCACACCCCATAGCTAGCTCAAGAACACAGATATACAATCCACCAAAGCAGGAGTATGGTTTTACGCATCCTCGCGGCCCGAACCTGCATAAACGAACCGTGTGCTATCTGTTTGATCCGCTCTTCTCACAACCCCGCGCCCCGCAACCGTAGTAGGGATTCTTGTGATCCCATAGGTGTCGTTCCCACCGACACCAGTTTTATTGCATTAGATCAATCCTTACACATTGCATGATTAGGATCTAATTAAATTGTGGGTTTGGGAAGTAGTTGAGGTAGTGCCTATTACCTATTTATTATCAAACCTTTGGGAGTTCTTCTACGTTTGCTTATTATGCCATGCTATGCTAGTAGACGTGGATTGGGTGAGTGTATCCATGACAAATGTGAGATTGTTAATTAATGGTTTATTTAAGGTGGCAAATTAAACACACATCTGGGTGGATTGAGGTACCTGGGTATTCCAGGATTGCCTGTTTTTCTTTATGGACCGCCACCCAGGCTCAAAGGGATCATGCGATTATTCATACTAGAAACTTTCGTGCGTAGCCACAAGCTATTATGGGCTCTAGCATAGTTGATTAAGTCGTGTGAACTCTTACATTGGTAGACTAGCAGATGTAGGGGTTGTAGGTGGTATGGTCTACCCATCGTAAGGTGCAAACGCTTCTGAAAGACTATGTCTCGGTCATCCGTTTCTCAAACACCCTGTAGTGCGAGAAACCAAACGAAGGCGATCGAGTCTTGTGGGGAAAAGTGCGCAAACCTCTGCAGAGTGTATAAACTAATCATGGTTAGCCGCGTCCCCGGTTATGGACATCTTGAGTATCTAGTACCTGGATTATCATGTGAATCTCAACATGTTACTATAAAAGTAATTTTGATGGGTTTGTTTAATGATGATGCTTAATTGGGATTGAGAATGCTGTCAACCATTCTCAATGTTTAAAAACCACCATGATAGTTAAATAAATTTATTCCTTTGAAGTAGGGAAAAATTGGCTTTACGCAAAACTGTAACCATAGAGCTTTCCACCAGCCAAATATGCATATAGAATAGCTGTTTCATTTCATTACTCTCTATGTGTTACATTGCCAGCATATTCCATGTGCTGACCCATTTCGGGCTGCAACATTAATGTTGCAGACTTTTCAAACGATGATTAAGGAGGTTTTAGGTCGTGGTTCTACACTCAGTGATGCCGTTTGAGTTGATGGACTCACTTATCTTCCAAGCCTTCCGCTGTTATCGTTATTAGATGGCCTGAAGCCATATTTACTGCAATAAGTTCTCTTTTGAGACACTCGATGTAATAAGTGTGTGATTGCTACTCTGTTATAAATCCTTCAAGTACTGTGTGGTGTCAGCATTACTGATCCAGGGATGACACCGGAGCACAGAGATTGGACCGTTTGAGGTCTGGTCGCTACATAGTAGTTTTCAATGGTGAACATCTATATGTTGATCATATCTACTATATGATTCATGTTCGACCTTTCGGTCTCCAGTGTTCCGAGGCCATGTCTGTACATGCTAGGCTCGTCAAGTTTAACTCGAGTATTCCGCATGTCCAAAATTGTCTTGCACCCGTTGTATGTGAATGTAGAGCTTATCACACCCAATCATCACGTGGTGTCTCAGCACGACGAACTGTCGCAATGGTGCATACTCAGGGAGAACACTTATACCTAGAAATTTTAGTGAGGGATCATCTTATAATGCTACTATCGTACTAAGCAAAATAAGATGCATAAAAGATAAACATCACATGCAATTAAAATATGTGACATGATATGGCCATCATCATCTTGTGCCTTCGATCTCCATCTCCAAAGCATCGTCATGATCTCCATCATCACTGTATTGACACCTTGATCTCCATCATAGCGTCGTGGTCATCTCGCCAACTATTGCTTCTACAACTATCGCTAACACATAGTGATAAAGTAAAGCAATTACATGGCATTTGCATTTCATACAATAAAGTGACAACCATAAGGCTCGTGCCAGTTGCCGATAACTTTTACAAAACATGATCATCTCATACAATAACGTACTTCACATCATGTCTTGACCATATCACATCACAACATGCCCTACTAAAACAAGTTAGACGTCCTCTACTTTGTTGTTGCAAGTTTTACGTGGCTGCTATGGGCTTCTAGCAAGAACCGTTCTTACCTACGCATCAAAGCCACAACGGTGATTTTTTCAAGTTTGTTGTTTTAATCTTCAACCAGGACCGGCCGTAGTCAAATTCAATTCAAATAAATTTGGAGAAACAGACACCCGCCAGCCTATGCAAAACTAGTTGCATGTCTGTCGGTGTTACCGGTCTCATGAACGTGGTCATGTAAGGTTGGTCCGGGCCGCTACATCCAACAATACCGCCAATCAAAATAAAATATTGGTGGTAAGCAGTATGACAATCACTGCCCACAACTCTTTGTGTTCTACTCGTGCATATCATCTACGCATAGACCTGGCTCGGATGCCACTGTTGGGTAACGTAGCTTGCAATTTCAAAAAAAATTCATACGCTCACGCAAGATCTATCTAGGAGATGCATAGCAACGAGAGGGGGAGAGTGTGTCCACGTACCCTCGTAGATCGAAAGCGGAAGCGTTTGACAACACGGTTGATGTAGTCAAACTTCTTCTTGTTCCGACCGATCAAGCATTGAATGTACGACACCTCCGATTTCGACACACGTTCAGCTCCATGACGTCCCTCGAACTCTTGATCCAGCAGAGTGTCGAGGGAGAGTTCTGTCAGCGCAATGGCATGGTGACAGTGATGGTGAAGTGATCCGTGCAGGGCCTTGCCTAAGCACTACGTGAATATGACCGGAGGCGTAAACTGTGGAGGGAGGCGCCGCACATGGCTAACAGATGTTGTTGTGTGTTCTAGGCGCCTCCCCCCTTCATATATATAGGTGGGAGGGAGAGGGGGCAGCCAAGGGGGCGCCCAAGTAGGAGGGAGGAAGGAAGGAAGGTGGAGGCCGAATCCCTCCCCTTCCTTTCTCCCTTCTCCTCTTTCCTCCCCCTTTATTGGCGCACCAGCCCCTTAGGTCTGGTATGTCCCCCTCTTGGCCCATTAAGGCCCATGTAGTTGTCGGGGGGATCCCCAGAACCCCTTTCGGTGATCCGATATGCACCCGGTACCCCCGGAACACTTCCGGTGTCCGAATACCATCGTCCATTATACGAATCTTTACCTCTTGACCACTTCGAGACTCCTTGTCACGTCTGTGGTCTCATCCAGGACTCCGAACAACATTCGGGCACCAAATCACATAACTCATATAATACAAAACCGCCATCGAACATTAAGTGTGCAGACCCTATGGGTTCGAGAACTATGTAGACATGACTGAGACACCTCTCCGGTCAATAACCCATAGCGGAACCTGGATGCTCATATTGGTTTCCACTTATTCTATGAAGATCTTTATCAATCATACCATAATGACAACATCCGTTATTCCCTTTGTCATCGGTATGTTACTTGCCCGAGATTCGATCGTCGGTATCTTCATACCTAGTTCAATCTCATTACCGGAAAGTCTCTTTACCCGTTCCATAATACATCATCCCGTAACTAACTCATTAGTCACATTGCTTGAACTTATCATGATGTGCATTACCGAGAGGGCCCAGAGATACCTCTCCGATACTCGGAGTGACAAATAGATACCTCTTCGATACTCGGAGTGACAAATCCTAATCTTGATCTATGCTAACCCAACAAACACCTTCGGAGATACATGTAGAGCATCTTTATAATCACCCTGTTACATTGTGACATTTGATAGCACACAAGTTATTCCTCCGGTATCCGGGAGTTGCATAATCTCATAGTCAAAGGAATATGTATTTGACATGAAGAAAGCAATAGCAATAAAACTAAACGATCAATATGCTAAGCTAACGGATGGGTCTTGTCCATCACATCATTCTCCAAATGATGTGATCCCGTTCATCAAATGACAACACATGTCTATGGTTAGGAAACTTAATCATCTTTGATTAACGAGCTAGTCTAGTAGAGGCTTACTAGGGACACCATGTTTTGTCTATGTATCCATGCATGTATCAAGTTTCAGGTCAATACAATTCTAGCATGAATAATAAACATTTATCATGATATAAGGAAATATAAAATAACAACTTTATTATTGCCTGTAGGGCATATTTCCTTCACAATGAACTACTCACGCATCATCGGATAGGCACCAATGAGGATGACGAACCCCTCCGTGATGGTGTCTAGATTGTATATGTGCTTTCTGGAACTTGCGGCGGCTGGAATTGTGTTTTGTCGACTCCCCTAGGGTTTTTGGAATATTGGGGTATTAATAGAGCAAAGAGCAGCGCAGGAGGCCACCGGGCACAACCCATCAGGGCGCCTGGCCCCCCAGGCGCACCCAGGTAGGTTGTGCCCCCTCGAGGCACCCCTGTGGTACTTCTTTGGCCCATCTAGTGTCTTCTGGCCCAGAAAAGATCTCCAAAAAGTTTTGTTGCGTTTGGACTCCATTTGGTATTGATTTTCTGTGAAGTAAAAACAACCAAAAAACAGCAATTGGCACTAGGCACTATGTTAATAGGTTAGTTCCAAAAATGATATAAAGTTGCTATAAAATGATTATAAAACATCCAATAATGATAATATAACAGCATGGAACAATCAAAAATTATAGACACATTGGAGATGTATCAGATATCAACAAGGATGCGGATGACGAAAATCAACTTCAACCTGCACCAGGTAGGAAAGATGAGCAGGAAAGTGCATTGTTAAAGATCTGAAACTGTTCATTCATGTTTGAAAGAATACATAGTAATGAGTACTCGGGTATTGAGGAGGATCAGGATAATTTCTTGATTGGACTTGAATGATTCCAAAAGGGAATTCAGACCTTCAAAGTTCTATGGTGAACGGTTGAATCACCTTAAGTTAGCGCTACACAATTTAGCATTTCTTAATGATAGAAGGTTCTACGAGCATAGTGAACCGACCAATTTGATATTGACTATATTTATGTTGGTTGTAGAGAAATTATAGGTGAGAAAAATTGGGTGGTTATTACCAGGTGATCATTCTTTGATGTTTACATACCTCTATGTATAACTTGAGCTATGAATTTGATTCCCTTTACCTATGTATTTATATCTATAAATGTTTTTGTACATTACCCATCTTAATTGAACACATCTTATATCCCTCGCAATAGAATATATCTTATATATGGTATCAACCAATATTTTGGTGACCTTTTATCCCATTTCATTTTGACAATTATGCACACAACCAAGAAATTTGGATTAGTTCATTATTTTATTTTAGTGTGTCAAGTGTTTGGTTAGTTCACCTACCATATTTTTGACCATTGTTAAACCATCACAACATCATTTGGTTTGTTCAAGTATTTTACCTATAAGAAAGGAATCAAATTCTATCATAAAAGGTAAAGAGAGGTAAAGTCATACTAACATGTATTGTAATGATATTTTTATTCCTTTTTACCATGTATGCTTAATTTTTTTACAAGTTCTATATCTTCCCATGAATTAATATATTCATTCATCCTTCAATGAACCTCCTTGGTAGTATTTTGTGCATTTAGGTAAAATGATTGACAATGTGGTAAGACATCGTTCTTGATGCTAACAAATAAGGTGTTTCTAAAAAAACTAGCAAATTGGGTTTCTTTTGAGAAAAATGATGACATGCTCCCTTTCTCTTAAAAGGATAGAAGTTAGTACTTTTCACCCCACCAAGTTAAATGTGATATACAATCCATTTTGTATGTCTTAGACAGTGCAATTCTATACATTTTATTGTAATTCGTTTTTGCAATGTTTATTCACTATCCATCAAATGTGTATTTATTTACCAATTGCATCAATTGGTGACATCAAGAAAATGTGGTGTCAAGTGGGAGAGTCTTTTAAACCTCCAAAGTATGAATTCCACTTCTCCTGGAAGCATTTTGATGGTCTTTTCATTTACGAACCTCGTATTAAATTATGCAATGACGTAAACTAGAATGTATTGGCACATTATCTTCGTATCGTGCTTGGCTTCATGTGTTTTGACATTCATATATTTGTAGAACATGTATAACTGTTTCGTGGTCCTTTCGCAACTTCTACCAGAAGGTGCGTGTTATATTCAGCTTACCCTATATATTTCTTTAGGTGTGGTGTTCTTGTGGTTGAATCCTGCCATGGGTGATAACCTGATGAGTACCAAGCTAGTCAGTGAAACACAAAACTTACTAAAAATATTCTACGAGTCCTCTGAAATGAGCCTTTACTAACTAAAATAAATTCAACTTTTCTTAAGTTCCACAAAGTTGTGACAAAGTTGAAATGGGAGATTATTATTTTTAAATGTCATGTACACTTTTTTAACGGTACGAAACATTTTATATACTGGGCAAACATTTTTTTACATTGTTCAAACATTTGTCTCAATTTCACAAAAAAAATTTGAAATGCGAGAGTATTGTTTTTAAAATGTCATGTACAGATTTTAATGGAACTATTTTTTTATATTATGTAAACATTTGTTTACATTGTATAAAGCTTTCTTAAATGTCATGAACAATTTTTTTGAGACGCAAGAATATTTTTCAAAATGTCACGCTCAGTTGTTGAATGGGTGAGACATTTTTTATATTATGATATTTTTTGCATTGTATAAACATCTTATAAATATGATGAAATTTTTTCTGAGATGCACGAATATTTCTTCAAAATGTCACATACAATTTCTAAAAAGCTATCAACATTTTAAAAATTGCGTTAGCAATTTTTTTTTATTTTTTTCATGGTGTTAAATTTTGATAAGTAAATTTAGGTTTTTTAAAAAAGTATTCATTCACAATAAAAATAAAATTGAAAATAAAAAAATAAAAAGGGAAAGTATCATGATGTCAGGATGACTCATCACATTGTCAACAAGAGCAAACAATGTCCTTACACAGCCAACCCATCTCCGACTCCTGTAGGCATGCACGAGCAAGCCTCGCTAAGGGAGGCATGGCCGCTCCCCAGCTTGCTCCCTAAAAATTAAATGGAACATCGCTACGAGCCCTTCTATCAATGACACGAGCTCGTGATAGGCCGCGATAAGCCACCAGTGTGATAACCAACAATAAAACGAAATTGTCTGCCATGGGTTGCACACAACGTTAGCTGGGAGATTACACAAAGCATGGTGTTCTTTTTAATCCAACGGTTACGCTCTTGAATTAGACTAAACTTAATCTTAGCTAGCTAGTTTCTTTTAGCATTTCGATTTGTTCATTGGTGTGCGTCGGTGCTATACAAACGGTTTTTAACCCCTTTCTCTGACGACATTTGGAACTATCGCCAAGTGAGTGTGGGGGATAGGGGGGTCCTTCCCACACGACCCAGAAATCGTCGGGGATAGGCCCTCCTGGGACAAAGGCTGGGGTCGTGTGCAATGGGCGAGGTATATGTATATCCCACACAGTAATCCGAGAAAAACATTTCTGTAGGTATGTACATCCCACACGGTGAATCTCAGAAAATCATTTCCGTAGGTCTATACATCACACATGGTCAATCCAAGGAATATGTTTTCGTTCTTATGTACATCCCACACAGTCAATCCAGGGAAAACATTTCCATTCGTACGTAGATCCTACACAGTTTATTTGTGTAGGCTCGTGTGTGAAAGGTGTAACTGTCACACATGGTTTGCCTTGGTTAACTGTTTTCTTTTATCAACTACATCACACACGATTTGATGAAGAAAATTATGTGGCATTGGCTATCCATCGCAAGCGCTTTTACTGCTAGAACCGTTTGCAAAGGTTCATGACATATTTAGCAGGTTTATTAGTTTACAATTAATAATTCCAGTATTACACAAATTCACATTGCATATCGAACAATTGTTTGCCAATTTCATATCAGGCACATAAATATATTATAACATCACAGTACGGTAGCTACATGAAAACAGCACAGTACAACATATAGCTAGTCCAACTTCATAAGAACAATATATTCATTTCCCTAATCGAGATCATCCAGACTCGTCTTATCCACCTCTACTTTCAGCTTAGTAAGAACCTGTTTTGCACAGGCCAACTTGGAAAGTGCCTCCTCCTTCGCCAACACCATCTTAGCAAAGTCTGATTTAAAAAAATCTGAGCTCATTCTCCACCTTCAACTTTTTATCCCGCATCTTCAAATATTCTTTAGCGTTGACAATAGTTTATCTAAGCCTACGTCTGTTCCTCATACATGCTCCAGAGCTTCGCTAGGCACATCTTCAAAGACTGTGGCCACTCTTGATCAACCCACTCCAAGTAAGAACACTTTTGTTCATCCTATAATATTTAAAACTAGATCAGTAACAGTTGTAGGGGAAATGGGTTTATAGCAACATAGAAAATCACCAATGCTTATTTTGAAAAACTGAAGAAACATGTTAATTATGACATATCTTCTCAAAAAGATCAAAGTGCAAATGAATTAATTGCTATTGAGACAACAACCAAATTCTGGAACATCAGAAGCTATAATTAACTACAACGACGCTACAAGTTCTTACTTATATATAATAAATAACAAATTGAACATTTTATGAGGAAGGTAAATATAATAGCAACAACATAGCGACAATGTTTGGATGACAGCAACTTGATACTAACAGGTGTGTACATGCAAAAATTTAGTAACATAGAACTAATAGCACTAAGGCCGTCCACTATGTATGCCACAACTGTTGCTACATCTCACCCCGGTGCCCTGCACTGGCGAGCCGATGTAGCGAAAAAATCAGGGACCCGGACTCTGGAGCACGTAGTTGCTCCGATGCCCAGTTCCTTCATGCCATAAAGATTTAGTATTTTACTGCTTGGCTGCTCGGACGTGTGGACCAAAGTTGGCTGCACAAACTGCTGAAGTGGTGCCAAATAATTTTCTAATGGCACCGCTGATGAGATGGCAACAATTTAAGATACTAGGTACAAACTGTGACACTGTCTTAGGATGCTTTTGGTTAAAGGTGTGGTATGAATGGGTTGGGACCGTGACAGTGTCTAAATCACATCTAACAAATGATTTGTAACAACGAAAGAGGGTCTAACCTTCTCTGCACATGCCAGAAACTTCCTCCCACTGTCCACAGATTCAAACGCAACTAGCTTCATGCATGGAGATTGATGGTGACAACGAGCAGATAAATCTTCAGCCACCCCGCTCCATTCATTGCCACTGATGGTCCTAGGGAGCTACAAGAGGAAGAAATGACTCAAATCGGCCACCGGGTAAAAATCCTTCATTCCAAGTCATAGCCCGAGAGAGAGAAGAGAGGCATACTGATAACCCACAAGTATAGGGGATTGCAACAGTTTTCGAGGGTAGAGTATTCAACCCAAATTTATATATTCGACACAAGGGGAGCCAAAAAATATTTGAAGGTATTAGCAGCTGAGTTGTCAATTCAACCACACCTGGAGATTAATTATCTGCAGCAAAGTGATCAGTAGCAAAGCAGTTTGATAGTTTTGATAGTAGTGACAGCAGCAACGGTAACAGTAATAGTGATACCAGTAATTTTGTAGCAAGTGCGACAGTGATGATAGGAGTAGTAACTTAGCAGAAACAATATAGGATAAATTCGTAGGCACTGGATCGGTGAATTGTTGGATGATATTCACCATGGGACAGTTATAACCTAGGGCGATACGGCACTAGCTCTAGTTCATCGATATAATGTAGGCATGTATTCCATAAATAGTCATACGTGCGTTATTAAAAGAACCTGCATGACATCTTTTGTCCTACCCTCCCGTGGCAGCGGGGTCCATATTGGAAACTAAGGGATATTAAGGCCTCCTTTTAATAGAGAACCGGAACAAAGCATTAACACATAGTGAATACATGAACTCCTCAAACTACGGTCATCACCGAGAGTGGGCCCGGTTGTTGTCACTCCGGGGTTGTCGGATCATAACCGTAGTAGGTGACTATAACTTGCAAGATCGGATCTAAAACATGGATATAATGATGAATTCATAAACGGTTCAGATCTGAAATCATGGCACCCGGGCCCAAATTGACAAGCATTAAGCATAGCAAAATCATAGCAACATCAATCAAAGAACATAGTGGATACTAGGGATCGGGCCCTAACAAAACTAACTTGATTACATGATGAATCTCATCCAACTCCTCACCGACCAGCGAGCCTACGAAGCAATTACTCACTCCCGGTGGGGATCATCCTGGAATTGGCAATGGAGATTGGTTGGTAATGATGAAGAAGAAAGATCCCCCTCCCCGAAGCCCCAAACGGACTCCAGATCTGCCCTCCCGAGGAAGAACAGGGCTTGGCGGCGGCTCCATCTCGTGGATCGCGATAATTCTTTTTCCCTGTTTTTTCTGGAATAATGTGAATTTATAGTATCAGGGGGGTCATCGGCGGGGCCACCAGGTGGGTACAACCCACCTGGGCACGCCAAGAGAGGGGGGCGCGCCCTAGTGGGTTGTGCCCACCCAGGAGCCCCTCTCCGGTGGATCTTGGCTCCAGAAATTCTTATTATTGGTATAAAAAATCCTCGCAAAGTTTCGTTCCATTCCGAGAAATTTTATTTCTGCACAAAAACAACACCATGGTAGTTCTGCTGAAAACAACATCAGTCCGGGGTTAGTTTTATTCAAACCATGCAAATTAGAGTCCAAAACAAGAGGAAAAGCATGAGAAAAAGTAGATACATTAGAGACATATCAACTCCCCCAAGCTTAAACATTTGCTTGTCCTCAAGCAATTCAATTGATAAACTGAAATTGAGAAAGAAAAATTCTTACGAACTCTTTTTGCTCTTGTTTGCATAAATAAGCTTAAACAGCACCCAGGTTTTCAGCCAACATTATAACTAACCATGTCAACAATAACATTTAAAGATTATAATGACTCATACCAATAACACAATCAGCTAGCGATGTAACATCCCAAATTTTCAATTTGGAATGTTATACATAGGTCACCAATGCATATCACATTTTATTGCGTTTTTTATAGGATGGTGACAAATATGGTGAAACAAGTGGTATATGGATGGTAGATAAAGGTTTTTGTAATCTGAAAAATATAAAAACAGCAAGGTAACTAATGATGAAAGTGAGCACAAACGATATTGCCTAGGGTTCATACTTTCACTAGTGCAAGTTCCCTCAACAATAATAACATTATTGGATCATATAACTATCCCTCAACATGCAACAAAGAGTCACTCCAAAGTCACTAATAGAGGAGAACAAAGGAAGAGATTATGGTAGGGTACGAAACCACCTCAAAGTTATTCTTTCCAATCAATCCGTTGGGCTATTCCTATAAGTGTCACAAACAGTCCTAGAGTTCGTTCTAGAATAACACCTTAAGACACAAATCAACCAAAACCCTAATGTCACCTAGATACTCCAATGTCACCTCAACTATCCGTGGGTATGATTATACGATATGCATCACACAATCTCAGATTCATCTATTCAAACCTACACAAAGTACTTCCAAGAGTGCCCCAAAGTTTCTACCGGAGAGTCAACACGAAAACGTGTGCCACCCCCTATGCATAGATTCATGGGCGGAACCCGCAAGTTGATCACCAAAACATACATCAAGTGGATCAATAGAATACCCCATTGTCACCACAGGTATCCCATGCAAGACATACATCAAGTGTTCTCAAATCCTTAAAGACTCAATCCGATAAGATAACTTCAAAGGGAAAACTCAATCCATTATAAGATAACACGAGAGAGAGAGAGAGATCAAACACATAGCTACTGGTACATACCCTCAGCCCCGAAGGAGAACTACTCCCTACTCGTCATGGAGAACACCGGGATGATGAAGATGGCCAACGGAGAGGGATTCCCCCTCCGGCAGGGTGCCGGAACGGGTCTAGATTGGTTTTCAGTGGCTACAGAGGCTTCTGGCGGCTGAACTCCCGATCTATTCTGCTCCCCGAAGTTTTTATGGTGTATGGGTATATATGGGAGGAAGAAGTACGTCGGTGGACCTCCGGGCTGTCCATGAGGCAGGGGGTACACCCCCACCCTCGTGGGTAGCCCGGGACTCTCCTGGTGCAACTCCGATACTTCGTGGGCTTCTTCTGGTCCAAAAATAAGTTCCGTGAAATTTCACGTCCATTGGACTCCGTTTGATTTTCCTTTTCTGCGATACTCTAA
The DNA here is from genome assembly GCF_003073215.2 of Triticum urartu. Lineage (NCBI taxonomy): Eukaryota > Viridiplantae > Streptophyta > Magnoliopsida > Poales > Poaceae > Triticum > Triticum urartu. Next base: position 312,406,467 of record NC_053026.1, on the reverse strand, counting down.
AACAAGGAAAAAAACAAAAACTGGCACTGGGCTCTGGGTTAATAGGTTAGTCCCAAAGATAATATAAAAGTGTATAATAAAGCCCATAAACATCCAAAGTTGATAATATAATAGCATGGAACAATAAAAAATTATAGATACGTTGGAGACGTATCAGCATCCCCAAGCCTAATTCCTGCTTGTCCTCGAGTAGGTAGGTGATAAAAACAAAATTTTTGATGTGGAATGCTACCTAACATATTTATCCATGTAAATCTCTTTATTGTGGCAAGAATATTCAGATCCATAAGATTCAAGAAAAAAGTTTAATATTGACATAAAAATAATAATACTTCAAGCATACTAACAAAGTAATCATGTCTTCTCAAAATAACATGGCCAAAGAAATCTATCCCTACAAAGTCATATAGTCTGGCTATGCTCCATCTTCACCACACAACATACTTAAATCATGCACAACCCTGATGACAAGCCAAGCAATTGTTTCATACTTTTGATGTTCTCAAACTTTTTCAATCTTCACGCAATATATGAGCGTGAGCCATGGATATAGCACTATAGGTGGAATAGAATGGTGGTTGTGGAGAAGACAAAAAGGGAGAAGATAGTCTCACATCAATTAGACGTATCAACGGGCTATGGAGATTCCCATCAATAGATATCAATGTGAGTGAGTAGGGATTGCCATGCAACGGATGCACTAGACCTATAAATATATGAAAGCTCAACAAAAGAAACTAAGTGGGTGTGCATCCAACTTGCTTGCTCATGAAGCCAAGTTCTATAATGAAAAGTTCCCACTAGTATATGAAAGTGACAAAACAAGAGACTCTCTATCATGAAGATCATGGTGCTACTTTGAAGCACAAGTGTGGAAAAAAAGGATAGTAGCATTGTCCCTTTTATTTTTATTTTTTTATTAATTTTTGTTTGGCCTTTTTTTGCCTTTCCTTTTTTATTTGGCCTTTCTTTTTTTATTTGGCCTTTCTCCTTTTTTTGGGACAATGCTCTATTAATGATGATCATCACACATCTATTTATTTACAACTCAATAATTACAACTCGATACTAGAACAAAGTATGACTCTATATGAATGCCTCCGGCGGTGTACCGGGATGTGCAATGACTCATGAGTGACATGTATGAAAGGATTATGAACGGTGGCTCTGCCACAGATACGATGCCAACTACATGATCATGCAAAGCAATATGACAATGATGAAGCGTGTCATAATAACGGAACGGTGGAAAGTTGCATGGCAATATATCTCGGAATGGCTATGGAAATGCCATAATAGGTAGGTATGGTTGCTGTTTTGAGGAAGGTATATGGTGGGTTTATGGTACCAGCGAAAGTTGCACGGTACTAGAGAGGCTAGCAATGGTGGAAGGGTGAGAGTGCGTATAATCCATGGACTCAACATTAGTCATAAAGAACTCACATACTTATTGCAAAAATCTATTAGTTATCAAAACAAAGTACTACGTGCATGCTATTAGGGGGATAGATTGGTAGGAAAAGACCATCGCCCGTCCCCGACCGCCACTCATAAGGAGGACAATCTATAAATACATCATGCTCTGACTTCTTAACATAACGGTTCACCATACGTGCATGCTACAGGAATCACAAACTTTAACACAAGCATTTCTCAAATTCAGAACTACTCAACTAGCATGACTCTAATATCACCATCTCCATATCTCAAAACAATTATCAGGTATCAAACTTCTCATAGTATTCAATGCACTTTATATAAAAGTTTTTTATTATATCCCTCTTGGATGCCCATCATATTAGGGCTAAATTCATAACCAAAGCAAATTACCATGCTGTTCTAAAAGACTCTCAAAATAATATAAGTGAAGCATGAGAGATCAATTATTTCTATAAAATAAAACCACCACCGTGCTCTAAAAGGATAAAAGTGAAGCACTAGAGCAACGACAAACTACTCTGAAAGATATAAGTGAAGATCAATGAGTAGTTGAATAGTTATGCAACTAATTCCAGATCTTGGTATTTTATTCAAACAGCAAGCAAAACAAAATGAAATAAAATGACACTCCAAGCAAAACACATATCATGTGGCTAATAAAAATATAGCTCCAAGTAAAGTTACCGATGAACGAAGACAAAAGAGGGGATGCCTTCCGGGGCATCCCCAAGCTTATGCTCTTGGTTGTCCTTGAATATTACCTTGGGGTGCCTTGGGCATCCCCAAGCTTAGGCTCTTGGTTGTCCTTAAATATTACCTTGGGGTGACTTGGGCATCCCCAAGCTTAGGCTCTTGCCACTCCTTATTCCATAGTCCATCGAATCCTTACCCAAAACTTGAAAACTTCACAACACAAAACTTAACAGAAAACTCGTAAGCTCCGTTAGTATAAGAAAATAAATAACCACTTAGGTACTATTGTGAACTCATTCTAAATTCATATTGGTGTAATATCTAATGTATTTCAACTTCTCTATGGTTCATACCCTCCGATACAACTCATAGATTCATCAAAATAAGCAAACAACACATCGAAAACAGAATCTGGCAAAAACAGAACAGTCTGTAGTAATCTAGATCAAACGTATGCTTATGGAACTCATAAAATTCTCAAATAAATTTCTGGACGTGAGGAATTTATCTGTTAATCATCTGCAAAAGGAATTAACTAAATTTCACTCTTTAATAAAAAATGGCAGCAAATCTCGCGAGCGCTAAAGTTTCTGTCTTTTACAGCATGATCGCAAAGACTTTCCCCAAGTCTTCCCAAAGGTTCTACTTGGCACAAACACTAATTAAAACATAAAACTACATATAAATAGAGGATAGATGAATTATTTATTACTAAAAAGGAATAAAAAGCAAGGAACAAAAATAAAATTGGGTTGCCTCCCAACAAGCACTATCGTTTAACGCCCCTAGCTAGGCATGATAATTTCAACGATGCTCACATAAAAGATAAGAATTGTAACATAAAGAGAGCATCATGAAGAATATGACTATCACATTTAAGTCTAACCCACTTCCTATGCATAGGGATTTTGTGAGTAAACAACTTGTGGGAACAATAATCAACTAGCATAGGAAGGCAAAACAAGCATAACTTCAAGATTTTCAACACATAGAGAGGAAACTTGATATTATAGCAATTCCTAAAAGCATATATTCCACCCTCATAATAATTTTCAGTAGCATCATGAATGAATTTAACAATATAACCATCACATAAAGCATTCTTTTCATGATCTACAAGCATAGAAAAATTACTACTCTCTACATAAGCAAAATTCTTCTCAATTGGAATAGTGGGAGTATCATAAGAGACTCGAATACTATAAATTGTTTCCACATTAAAAGAGTAATGTTCCGAAAAAGGGTAATAATAATCATGAAGTTTTATAAATATAATCATCTCTACTTTTTATAGCATAAGTTTCATCACAATAATCATCATAAGTAGCAACTTTGTTCTCATCATAATCAATTGAAACCTCTTCCAGGATAGTGGAATCATTACTTAATAAAGTCATGACCTCTCCAAATCCACTTTCATAAATATAATCATCATAAGTAGGAGGCATGCTATCATCATAATAAATTTTCATATCAAAACTTGGGAGACTACGAATATCATCTTCATTAAACATAGCATCCCCAAGCTTGGGACAAACATTAATTGCAGCAAATATATTCTCAAAAACATCATCTTCATCAAACATAGCATCCCCAAGCTTGGGACTTTTCATATCATAAGCATAATCACTCTCATCATTAATAGTATGGATAGCACTAATTAATAGTATAGCAATTATCATATTCTTCCAAGCAAGTACCAAAAAGATTTTCAAGATCATAAGAAGTATCATTATCTTCCCAATCATAATCATCACAACAAGCAATAGGCATAACGAGATCATCATCAAGTGCATCATCTTCCACAATTATATTTTCATGAGGCACAACAGTAATAGGAGCAGCATTATTTGGGAGAGATATCTTTTTACCTCTCTTCCTTTTTTTTTCTTCTTCACCACATCATGTGTGGGTTTAATCCTCTTTTTGGAGCTCCTTATTAATGAGATTGGTTGAATAGGAGGCTCCTCCTTGTTACCTGATTCATCATAAGAAACAACAGGAGGGTATTGGGAGGTCTCTTCCCTTTCAGTAGTATTCTCTCATCCTCTATTTGTTTTCTTTTCTTTATGTAATTGGCAATATAAGGGTTTTCAATGCAATTCACCGCACAATACATATAAATTTCCTATAGATCAAAATCAAGAAGTTTATCACGGGAAAATACTGGAAGATAGTTAGTTATACGTTTCATTTCTTCATAACCCATAAGCAAACTAAGTTCATTATGATGCGCAAGGGAAATCAAGTCATTACAATTTTTGGAAACGATTAGATCATGAAACAATTTGCATCGGATGTTTAAATGACCACGTTCATTGCAAAGTTCACAAGTACGGTTAAGAAAATTTAAATTTTCAGCACAAACATCTAGCCTTTCTTGCAACAATTTAGTTTCTAAATGATTATGCCTCTTGCAATATCTATCTTCCCTATTTGGTGTGTACTTGCAAACCCAATGCACTCCACAAAAATTGACATGTTTATAGGAGACATTTTCATCATAACTAGTGCAATCATCATTAGTACTATGGATATTCAAAGAGTTCATACTAACAACATTGCAATCATGCTCATCATTCAAAGATTTAGTGCCAAACATTTTAATGCATTCTTCTTCTAACACTTTGGCACAATTTCCTTTCCATCATACTCACGAAAGATATTAAAAAGATGAAGCGTATGAGGCAAACTTAACTCCATATTTTTTTGTAGTTTTCTTTTATAAACTAAACTAGTGCTAAAACAAGAAACAAAAAGATTCGATTGGAAGATCTAAAGATATACCTTCAAGCGCTAACCTCCCTGGCAACGGCGCCAGAAAAGAGCTTGATGTCTACTACACAACCTTCTTGTTGTAGACATTGTTGGGCCTCCAAGTGCAGAGGTTTGTAAGACAGTAGCAAATTTCCCTCAAGTGGACGACCTAAGGTTTATCAATCCGTAGGAGGCGTAGGATGAATATGGTCTCTCTCAAGCAACCCTGCAACCAAATAACAAAGAGTCTCTTGTGTCCCCAACACACCCAATACAATGGTAAATTGTATAGGTGCACTAGTTCGGCGAAGAGATGGTGATACAAGTGGTATATGGATGGTAGATAAAGGTTTTTGTAATCTGACAAATATAAAAACAGCAAGGTAACTAATGATAAAAGTGAGCACAAACGATATTGCAATGTGTTGAAACAAGTCCTAGGGTTCATACTTTCACTAGTGCAAGTTCCCTCAACAATAATAACATAATTGGATCATATAACTATCCCTCAACATGCAACAAAGAGTCACTCCAAAGTCACTAATAGCGGAGAACAAACGAAGAGATTATGGTAGGGTACGAAACCACCTCAAAGTTATTCTTTCCAATCAATCCGTTGGGCTATTCCTATAAGTGTCACAAACAACCCTAGAGTTCGTACTAGAATAACACCTTAAGACACGAATCAACCAAAACCCTAATGTCACCTAGATACTCCAATGTCACCTCAAGTATCCGTGGGTATGATTATACGATATGCATCACACAATCTCATATTCATCTATTCAAACCTACACAAAGTACCTCCAAGAGTGCCCCAAAGTTTCTACCGGAGAGTCAAGACGAAAATGTGTGCCACCCCCTATGCATAGATTCATGGGCGGAACCCGCAAGTTGATCACCAAAACATACATCAAGTGGATCAATAGAATACCCCATTGTCACCACAGGTATCCCACGCAAGACATACATCAAGTGTTCTCAAATCCTTAAAGACTCAATCCGATAAGATAGCTTCAAAGGGAAAACTCAATCCATTACAAGAGAGTAGAGGGGGAAAACATCATAGGATCCAACTATAATAGCAAAGCTCGCGATACATCAAGATCGTGCCACCTCAAGAACACGAGAGAGAGAGAGAGAGATCAAACACATAGCTACTGGTACATACCCTCAGCCCCGAGGGACAACTACTCCCTCCTCGTTATGGAGAACATCGGGATGATGAAGATGGCCACCGGAGAGGGATTCCCCCTCCGGCAGGGTGCCGGAACGGGTCTAGATTGGTTTTCGGTGGCTACGGAGGCTTCTGGTGGAGGAACTCCCGATCTATTCTGCTCCCCGAAGTTTTTAGGGTATATGGGTATATATGGGAGGAAGAAGTACGTCGGTGGACCTCCGGGCTGTCCACGAGGCAGGGGGCGTGCCCCCACCCTCGTGGGCAGCCCGGGACTCTCCTGGTCCAACTCCGATACTCCGTGGGCTTCTTCTAGTCCAAAAATAAGTTCCATGAAGTTTCAGGTCAATTAGACGCCGTTTGATTTTCCTTTTCTGTGATACTCTACAACAAGGACAAAACAGAAACTGGCACTGGGCTCTGGGTTAATAGGTTAGTCCCAAAAATAATATAAAAGTGTATAATAAAGCCCATAAACATCCAAAGTTGATAATATAATAGCATGGAACAATCAAAAATTATAGATATGTTGGAGACGTATCAGCCAGCCTCGCCGCCCGAAACCCTAGCCGCCCCCATGATGTCTACTACACAACCTTCTTCTTGTAGACGTTCTTGGGCCTCCTTGTGCAGAGGTTTGTAGGACAGTAACAAATTTCCCTCAAGTGAATGACCTAAGGTTTATCAATCCGTGGGAGTCGTAGGATGAAGATGGTCTCTCTCAAACAACCTTGCAACCAAATAACAAAGAGTCTCTTGTGTCCCCAACACACCCAATACAATGGTAAATTGTATAGGTGCACTAGTTCGGCGAAGAGATGGTGATACAAGTGCAAAATGGATAGTAGATATAGGGTTTTGTAACGGTATTGCAATGCGTTGAAACAAGGCCTAGGGTTCATAATTTCACTAGTGCAAGTTCTCTCAACAATAATAACATAATTGGATCATATAACTATCCCTCAACATGGAACAAAGAGTCACACCAAAGTCACTAATAGCGGAGAACAAAGGAAGAGATTATGGTAGGGTACGAAACCACCTCAAAGTTATTCTTTCCAATCAATCCGTTGGGCTCTTCCTATAAGTGTCACAAACAGCCCTAGAGTTCGTACTAGAATAACACCTTAAGACACAAATCAACCAAAACCCTAATGTCACCTAGATACTCCAATGTCACCTCAAGTATCCGTGGGTATGATTATACGATATGCATCACACAATCTCAGATTCATCTATTCAAACCTACACAAAGTACCTCCAAGAGTGCCCCAAAGTTTCTACCGGAGAGTCAAGACGAAAACGTGTGCCACCCCCTATGCATAGATTCATGGGCGGAACCCGCAAGTTGATCACCAAAACATACATCAAGTGGATCAATAGAATACCCCATTGTCACCACAGGTATCCCACGCAAGACATACATCAAGTGTTCTCAAATCCTTAAAGACTCAATCCGATAAGATAGCTTCAAAGGGAAAACTCAATCCATTACAAGAGAGTAGAGGGGGAAAACATCATAGGATCCAACTATAATAGCAAAGCTCGCGATACATCAAGATCGTGCCACCTCAAGAACACGAGAGAGAGAGAGAGAGATCAAACACATAGCTACTGGTACATACCCTCAGCCCCGAGGGACAACTACTCCCTCCTCGTTATGGAGAACATCGGGATGATGAAGATGGCCACCGGAGAGGGATTCCCCCTCCGGCAGGGTGCCGGAACGGGTCTAGATTGGTTTTCGGTGGCTACGGAGGCTTCTGGTGGAGGAACTCCCGATCTATTCTGCTCCCCGAAGTTTTTAGGGTATATGGCTATATATGGGAGGAAGAAGTACGTCGGTGGACCTCCGGGCTGTCCACGAGGCAGGGGGCGCGCCCCCACCCTCGTGGGCAGCCCGGGACTCTCCTGGTCCAACTCCGATACTCCGCGGGCTTCTTCTAGTCCAAAAATAAGTTCCATGAAGTTTCAGGTCAATTAGACGCCGTTTGATTTTCCTTTTCTGTGATACTCTACAACAAGGACAAAACAGAAACTGGCACTGGGCTTTGGGTTAATAGGTTAGTCCCAAAAATAATATAAAAGTGTATAATAAAGCCCATAAACATCCAAAGTTGATAATATAATAGCATGGAACAATCAAAAATTATAGATATGTTGGAGACGTATCAGCCAGCCTCGCCGCCCGAAACCCTAGCCGCCCCCATGATGTCTACTACACAACCTTCTTCTTGTAGACGTTCTTGGGCCTCCTTGTGCAGAGGTTTCTAGGACAGTAACAAATTTCCCTCAAGTGGATGACCTAAGGTTTATAAATCCGTGGGAGTCGTAGGATGAAGATGGTCTCTCTCAAACAACCTTGCAACCAAATAACAAAGAGTCTCTTGTGTCCCCAACACACCCAATACAATGGTAAATTGTATAGGTGCACTAGTTCGGCGAAGAGATGGTGATACAAGTGCAAAATGGATAGTAGATATAGGGTTTTGTAACGGTATTGCAATGCGTTGAAACAAGGCCTAGGGTTCATAATTTCACTAGTGCAAGTTCTCTCAACAATAATAACATAATTGGATCATATAACTATCCCTCAACATGCAACAAAGAGTCACTCCAAAGTCACTAATAGTGGAGAACAAACGAAGAGATTATGGTACGGTGCGAAACCACCTCAAAGTTATTCTTTCTGATTGATCTATTCAAGAGTCCGTAGTAAAATAACACGAAGCTATTCTTTCTGTGCAATCTATCATAGAGTTCGTACTAGAATAACACCTTAAGACACAAATCAACCAAAACCCTAATGTCACCTAGATACTCCAATGTCACCTCAAGTATCCGTGGGTATGATTATACAATAAGCATCACACAATCTCAGATTCATCTATTCAACCAACACAAAGAACTTCAAAAAGTGCCCCAAAGTTTCTACCGGAGAGTCAAGACGAAAACGTGTGCTAACCCCTATGCATAAGTTCACGAGGTCACGGAACTCACAAGTTGATCACCAAAACATCCATCAAGTGGATCACGTGATATCCCATTGTCACCACAGATAAGCACATGCAAGACATACATCAAGTGTTCTCAAATCCTTAAAGACTCAATCCAATAAGATAACTTCAAAGGGAAAGCTCAATTCATCACAAGAGAGTAGAGGGGAAGAAACATCATTAGATCCAACTGTAATAGCAAAGCTCGCGATACATCAAGATCGTGCCAAATCAAGAACATGAGAGAGAGAGAGAGATCAAACACATAGCTACTGGTACATACCCTCAGCCCCGAGGGTGGACTACTCCCTCCTCATCATGGAGAGCACCATGATGATGAAGATGGCCACCGGAGAGGGATTCCCCCCTCCACCAGGGTGCCAGAACGGGTCTAGATTGGTTTTCGATGGCTACAGAGGCTTCTGGCGGCGGAACTCCCGATCTATTCTGTTCCCCAATGTTTCTAGGGTATATGGATATATATAGGCGAAAGAAGTCGGTCAGGGGAGCCACGAGGGGCCCACAAGGGTGGGGGCGTGCCCATGGGGCAGGTGCACCTCCCTGCCTCCTGGCCACCTCGAAGCTTCCTTGACGTATACTCCAAGTCTCCTGGATTGCTTCCGTTCCAAAAATAACTCTCCCGAAGGTTTCATTCCGTTTGAACTCTGTTTGATATTCCTTTTCTTCGAAACACTAAAATAAGGAAAAAAACAAAAACTGGCACTGGGCTCTGGGTTAATAGGTTAGTGATAACCCACAAGTATAGGGGATCGCAACAGCTTTCGAGGGTAGAGTATTCAACCCAAATTTATTGATTCGACACAAGGGGAGCCAAAGAATATTCTCAAGTATTAGCAGCTGAGTTGTCAATTCAACCACACCTGAAAACTTAGTATCTGCAGAAAATTGTTTAGTAGCAAAGTAATACGATAGTGGTGGTAGCGGCAAAAAAAGTAAAGACAACAAAAGTAATGTTTTTGGTATTTTGTAGTGATTGTAACAGTAGCAGCGGAAAAGTAAATAAGCGAGAACCAGTATATGGAAAACTCGTAGGCACCGGATCAGTGATGGATAATTATACCGGATGCGGTTCATCATGTAAAAGTCATAACATAGGGTGACACAGAACTAGCTCCAATTCGTCAATGTAATGTAGGCATGTATTCCGTATATAGTCATACATGCTTATGGAAAAGAACTTGCATGAAATCTTTTGTCCTACCCTCCCGTGGCAGCAGGGTCCTATTGGAAACTAAGGGATATTAAGGCCTCCTTTTAATAGAGAACCGGAACAAAGCATTAGCACATAGTGAATACATGAACTCCTCAAACTATGGTCATCACCGGGAGTGGTCTCGACTATTGTCACTTCGGGGTTGCCGGATCATAACACATAGTAGGTGACTATAGACTTGCAAGATAGGATCAAGAACTCACATATATTCATGAAAACATAATAGGTTCAGATCTGAAATCATGGCATTCGGTCCCTAGTGACAAGCATTAAGCATAGCAAAGTCATAGCAACATCAATTCCAGAACATAATGGATACTAGGGGTCAAACCCTAACAAAACTAACTCGATTACATGATAAATCTCATCCAACCCATCACCGTCCAGGAAGCCTACGATGGAATTACTCACGCACGGCGGTGAGCATCATGAAATTGGTGATGGAGGATGGTTGATGATGACGACGGCGACGAATCCCCCTCTCCGGAGCCCCGAACGGACTCCAGATCAGCCCTCCCGAGAGGTTTTAGGGCTTGGCGGCGGCTCCGTATCGTAAAACACAATGATTTCTTCTCTCTTATTTTTTTCTCTCCGAAACAAATATATAGAGTTGGAGTTGGCATCGAAGGGTCAACAGGGGGCCACGAGGTAGGGCGGCACGTCCTAGGGGGGACCCCTAGGGGGGCGCTCCCCACCCTCGTGAGAAGGGTGTGGGCCCCCTGGTCTTCATATTTGGCGAGGATTTTTTATTATTTTTTCTAAGACCTCCCGTGGAGTTTCAGGTCATTCCGAGAATATTTGTTTTCTGCACATAAAACAACATCATGGCAATTCTGCTCAAAACAGCATCAGTCCGGGTTAGTTCCATTCAAATCATACAAGTTAGAGTCCAAAACATGGGCAAAAGTGTTTGGGAAAGTAGATACGACGGAGACGTATCAGTTAGTCCCAAAAATAAAGCCCATAAACATCCAAAACAGATAATATAATAGCATGGAACAATAAAAAATATAGATACATTGGAGACGTATCACGCCGCGCCTCGTTTTCCACGCCGCCGCCGCCCGCCGACACCCGCCACCACCGGAGCCCCGCCGGAGTTATCCGCCGCCGCCGCCGGTCTTTTCGCTCGGTTAGGTAAAAAAACCATCTCGGTTTTTTTGGAACACCCTAGATCTGTTTTTTATAGATCGGTTCGGTTTTTCGTCGGTTTATTTATTTAGCGGACGATCGTCCGTTCGTTCGTTTTAACGAACGTTGTTCGCCGGTTAGGCTCAGACAGAGAACGTTCGTTCGTTAGTCTTTTCTTTTTTATTTTCGGCCGGGGATGTCAGGACCCCGATTCCAAGTCACATCGATCTAGCCGGTAACACCTCATATCACTTTGGGGCCTCACGCACGGTATCCCACGGGTGTCGCCTTACCATGGCCCGGGACCGTTTGCGCCTTTTGGCTCACGTATATGATAGTGTCGCTAGCATCCACATGACAGAGAACCCGGGCCGGCATGACTAGTCATGAACCCAAAGCGGCACAAACCTATGGAGACAGGCATACATGAATCACATCGAACATGTCGGTCATCAACGAGTGATTCCGGGCTGTAGCACTGGGCTAACAGGACTCCGGGGAACCCCGGGCTGTAGCAGGCTAGGCAGGACTCCGGAAGTCACCGTGTGACATTTCCCCGAAGGGACAGACATAGGGACGAAGTGAAACACATGCCGGCCAGTCAAGTGTCCTGAACAATAGTGCTGGGCTAGCAGGACTCCGGTGTACCGGGCTGTAGCGGACTACTATGGCTCAAGGAACACTAGACTACATTTCCCCATAAGAAAGGCTGCCAAGGATAAACAACTAGATTGTCGGATCCCACTCATACCAAGCGTTTGAATCATACACACAATATGCCCGATATGAGTACATACAACATGGCATCACAACAAAACTCTACAACTCAAGTACTTTATTTAAAGGCTCCAGAGAGCCATACATAACATGTTCATACAGATAGGGGTCACATGACCCGACACTCAATCATACAAACATACAAGCACATGCGGAAGCAACTAGCCTGAGTACAGACTCTAGAAGGAAAGAAGGCTTCTCGAAGCCTGTCTATCTACATAGGGCCCTCCATGGCCAGGATCACCACCTGGGTGGCTAGTCACTCGTCGACGTCAAGGTCTACATAAAACCCATCGGAGGGGGCAGTGTTGTCATCTGAAAACAATAAATAAGCAAACATGAGTACAAAGGTACTCAGCAAGTCTTACATCAGAACCTACTATACATGCTTATTCTCAAGAAGGTGGTGGGGTTGATGCAGCAAGCCAGCTTTGACTCTTGGCTAAGCTATCCTATGGATCTTCACCAATAAAATAGTTTTCGCACACGAGTCCACTACTCACCAACACAATACACCACCGGGGATCCTCCCTCATCATCCTACAAGAGGGCCATCCTCGATACTCACACTTATCTTGAGTCTTTTAGTAGTATTCATTAACTTGTCTATGAACTGTATAGGCAATCAAGTAGTCCTTTACCGCGGACGCGGCTATTCGAATAGTTTTATACCCTGTAGGGGTGTACTTCGTCATACACGCTTTCACCACTTACCGCCGCTTACACGACATGTACTCGGCAACCTTCAAGCGGAAGCCAAGTGAGGGTGTCGGCCACGGCCTACCTAAACACTTAAGCCCCTAGTCCAGGTTTATCGCCTATCCAGGTTCCATCCGCAGGGAGTCCGGCCGAGGTTTCCACATACGGCCCCGAACGATGTGAACAGGGTTCCCGAGACACCAAACGGGTGACTCGGTACACCGTGCCACGGTGTATCTACCGCAACATAGCCCACCCCTAGGGTCAGCGCTACGCACAGCCGCCAACACATAACCTACAAACACCAGAAACTAATTGCAACTCCTGGACAGAGTACTAGGGTGATTAAGAAGCCGAGGGGGTCCATTGGTTTCGGGCCCAATGTACGGTAGTAACTGCATCTTAAATCACACATACAGATCTCAGTTCTTAGGGACGGCCTCAATGAAACAACCCACCATGTACTCCTACATGGCCTCTCATCGATACCTTTACCAAAACATGTTCAACACATCCCTCACATTACCGACATAAGCATTTCACTCTAGCCCATCACCCAGATGAGCCAGACCTGACACAACTCTAAGCATAGTAGGCATAGCAAGGTAGGAATCACAAAACATGGCTCAAACAACTCCTACACATGCTAGTGGGTTTCATCTAGTTACTGTGGCAATGACAGGTCATGCAGAGGATAAGGGTTCAACTACCGTAGCACACAGCAGTTTGAATCGCGATGTCTTAATGCAGTAAACAAGAGCAGGAGCGAGAACATGGGTTGTATCGGAATGATCAATGGTTGCTTGCCTGATGGAGTGGTAGCGGGATACTGCCCTTCAGTTGGATACTCGTGAATATCCTCGGAGGCAGAACCTACCACGGAGAACACATCGGAACACAATCAACACACGACAATATGCAACAATATGATGCATGCTATGACATGGCAATATGATTGTGTCTTGGCCTAATGCAGGCTAAAGTAGAAAGGGATGAACTCATTTGAATCAAGGATTCAAATATTAGCTCATTAAACATGGCATTTATAGTGCATTACCTTATTCTGCCTAAACAGCAAGGTAAACTTGTTTTGTCATGCATGAAACCATTACAGATGGATAGATTGAATTTTTCTGATAATTTTTCATATATAATTTGTCTCATTTGGAGCTATGGTTGAATTTCTATGAATTTTTGAAGTTTGAACTATTTTATGGAATTTCCTGTATAAAAATAAATCCAGAAAATCAATTACTGCATCAGCAACGCGTCAGGGTGACGTCAGCAGGTCAAAGGCGCCAGCCCAGGTCAAACCTGACTGGTGGGCCCCTTTTGTCAGCCTCTCAGCTAATTAGCAAAATTAGATTAACACTAATTATTTATCAGTGGGGCCTGGGCCCACATGTCAGTGACTGATTTAATTAAAATTAATTAAGACTAATCCTAATTTAGTTAGCCGACCGGCCCCACCTGTCATAGACTCAGGGGGGGTCTTCCTGGGCCCACCCAGGGTCAAACTGGGTCAACTCGCCGGCGGCTCGACGCCGGCGAGGCCCGAGACGGCGGAGGGCTTCGGATTTGGTCCTCCGGTGACCAAATCAACGGCGGAGACGTGCTACGCGTAGCTGGGGCTCGTGCGCATCTAGTGGGGCAGGTGGGAGGAGCTGGGGTGGAGCGAGCTCGCCGGAATCGAGCTCGTGGCTGCGGCCGGAGTTCGGGCGAGGTCGGAATCGACGCTACAGTGCACGGGAGGGGGAAACTGGGGTGGCTACGGGTTCCTGGTGCTGTACTGAGCACGGTGAGGCGCTCGGACGCGTGCTTACACGGCCGTAGCCACGACGGCGACATGGCCGGCGGCGAGGAGCGCTCGGGCTCGGAGGGAGCGGTGGCTACGAGGCGTAATCGAGCACAGGAACTAGGGGGAAAGGAAGAGGAGCTCATAGCGGAGTCGGAGAGGGGGTCAGCGGGCTTGGGGAGGTTTTGGCGGCGGCGAATTCGACCGGAGATGGCTCGGGTGCCCGAGGTTGAAGACGAGGGCGAGGGCAGTGATGCAGGGCCTCCGGCGATGCGTGGCTCGGTGGGGAGGACGAGGGAGTCGAGGCGGAGCTAATGGGCTCGTCGGAGAGGCGACGGGGTGCCTGTGGTGGCAACTATGGCGATCGGCGGCGAGGTACGCGCTCGGCCGTCGCGGGAGAGAGAGAGGGAGACGAGGGGGAGAGTGAGCGAGTGCGAGAGGGAGACGTGGGGGTCGCGTGGCACTTCAGGGCGTCTCCCGGGCGTCGGCGGAAGCAGGAGGTGGCCGGCGTGTGGCCGCGGGCGCCGGCCACGCGCTCCGCGTCCTTCTGGCGCGAGGAGGATGACGACTGGCAGCGCCAGCAGGCTGGGCCGAGCCAGGTGGCTGGGCCAGCACAGGTAAGGCCCAGGTGGGCTTTCTTCTCTCTTTTTTTTGATTTTTGTTTCTGTTTTCTATTAAATTGCAACTGTTTAGCTTTAGATAAAATACTAAAACGTTTCCAAAAATCCTGAAAATAAATGTGGCCTCTGTTTAGATTATTTCCAACAGAAAACATTTACTTCCAGAATTATTTGAACATTTAAATTATTTATTAGCATTTAAATGTCCAAAGGCAACATACATATGATTTAATCCAGTGACCTTTGTTGACCTAGAAAATTGTGCACCTATTTTGCCAGAGGTTCTAACCCAAGGCAAAGAGGGTGAACATTTTAGAAGGGCATTTCAGGTTCATTGAAATTATTTTTAGTAAACCCTAGTTGATTTCAGGAGGGGTGCTGGGGGTTCTGCCTTTCCCATTTCAAGTTTCTGATGAAAGTAAACATGATGCACACTCTAATGCATGGACTAGCTAGGGTGTGACAAGGGACCTATCCGCGATTATTTTTATCGTAGATTAGCCCCTGATCTTCAATCCCTCGTCGTTTCTTAACCGTTTGTCCAAATCCAGTGAAATGAGCGCCAAAATTTTTGTCTCGAACTCCTCTCTCTGTTTAACCAACTTGAAAAAGGTTTTGACAAATTTAAAATTTCGTTTCAAGCAGATTTTTCTACGAAGTTCTTTTGACCGTAGTTTCAGTTGCGTAGCTCCGATTCGATCGATTCTTTTTGCAAATCGAAGCTCTTCAGTTGAACTTTCAGTTTGGGTCTTCTTATCTGAAGTTTTATGTAGCGACCCGACCCGAATGGATCAAGTCTCTGTGCTTACGTGTCATCCCTGGATCGGTATGCTGACACACACAGTACTCGAAGGATTTATACCAGAGGTAAATCACATGTATAAAGTAACGTAAATACTATTACCTCAATCCATATAGCAGAAGCAACAAGGTTGTGGATTCCCATCAACACCAACGGCAAAGTTGAGTGTAGAAATCGTAACCCTAACGTATCACTTACTCGTCGTAAGAAACCTGCAACATAAGACGTTACAGCCCGAAACGGGTCAGTACATTGAATGTACTGGCAAATTCACACCATAGAGAATGATGAACAATGGCTATCACTACATGCATATTTTGCTGGTGGAAAAGCTCTATGGTTATAAGGTTTTTGCGTAAAGCCAATTTTTCCCTACTGCAAAGGAATACATTTTAATTAACTATCATGGTGGTTGTTGAACATTGAGAATGGTTGACAGCATTCTCAATCCCAATTAAGTAACATCATTAAACCCAACAAAATTAATTAAAGTAACGTGATGAGATCAACAGGATAACCCAAGAACTAGATACTCAAGATGTCCATAACCGGGGACACGGCTAATCATGATTAGTTTGTACACTCTGCAGAGGTTTGCGCACTTTTCCCCACAAGACTCGATCGCCTCCGTTTGGTTTCTCGCACTACATGGTGTTTGAGAAGACGGATGACTGAGACACAGTCTTTCAGAAGCGCTAGCACCTTACATGTGGGGTAGACCGTACCACCTACAACCCCTACATCTGCTAGTCCACCCCGTAAGAGTTCGCACAACTTATTCAACTATGCCAGAGCCCATAGTAGCATGTGGCTGCACACGGAAGTTTCTAGCATGAAAGATCTTATGATCCCTTTGAGCCTGGGTGGCGGTCCGAAAAAAAACAGGCAAGTCCTGATAGACATCAGGTGCCTCAATCCACCCAGATGTGTGTTTAAGTTGCCACCTTAGATAAACCATTAAAATTATCAACTCACATCTGTCATGGATATCACTCACCCAATCCACGTCTACTAGCATAGCAGGGCATAATAAGCAAACGTAGAAGTAACTCCCAAAGGTTTCATAATAATACAGGTAATAGGTACTACCTCATCTACTTCCCATCCCACAGTTTAATTAGATCCTATTCATGCAATGTGTGAGGATTGATCTAATGCAATAAAACATGGGTTGTAGAAAAGGTATGATCAAAGTGTGAACTTGCCTGCAAGGTTGATGAAGATGATTCGCACTCAAAATCTCTTGATAGATCTACTCGTCACACTCCGGTCAATCTATCATAAGCAAGCAATAGTAACCACACAATAAGTACTCATCTAATGCACAAGTAAAACTCGAACGAGAGAACGAACTAGAAGGTTCATCTTAAGAACTCCGGTTGCAAAGAAAGAAGGAACCAAACAAACGACGGAAAACAAATGGCGGAAGAAAACAACTCGGTTCTAGCAAGTTGAACTAGGTCAAAATTTTACAGTAGCAAAAACTTGTTTAAGTTGATTAGATGGAACGGCGGTTTCGAAACGAAACTCCAGGCGCTTGAATCACCTGATTCCGATAAACGAGCGAGAAGATAAACTAGAACGATGATCGGATCTGAGATCGCGATCGCGGAATAAATCCGACGAGAAGAAAAAGAAGAACGGTTAAACGAACGGGCGTCGTTAACCGGGAATAATCGGTGATCACGTTCGTTGAGACGAACGGTCCGAAAGAAGAACGAAAACCGATCTAGGGTTTTCGGAAAAGAAACCGAAAAAGAAAACGGAAATCCGATCTAGGGTTTCGGAAAAGAAACCGAAACGAAGAATCAGGGAGAAAAACCGGAAAAGAAAACCGGAACGGTTTCTTTTAAAAGAACCGAACTGCGGGGAAGAAAAAGAGAGGCGCGGGGCTACCTCCGGCGAGGCGGGGCGAACGGTGGCGACGGCGGCGTGCTAGGGCGGCGGCGGCGGGTGAGGGGCGCGGGGTGGGGCGCGGCTTGGGGAGGAGAGGGGGTTTGGGTTTTTGGTGTGAGGAGAGGGGGGTGTGGGGGTATTTATATAGGTGGGGGGGACTTTACTTGGGGTAGGGGACAAGAAATAGAGTAGGAATAGGAAAGAAAAAGAGGAAACGGAGTAGGACTAAAGTCCTACTAGGAAAACGAAACAAAGGAAAGAGGGGGGGCTAAACCGGCCAGAGTCCCTGCTGGGACTCGGCTCCGACCGAGGCGGCGGCCTGCCTGGTTCCTGGCGCACGCGCGCGGCTGGGAGGCTGGGGCGGCCGGCCGGCTGGCTTGGGCCTTGGCCCGGCTAGCCTGGCTTCTTTTTTTTTAACTGATTTCGCGTGCAGAAAAACACAGAAAAGAAAATCTAAACGAGCTCCAAAATTACTAAAGTAAATTTTCCCCGACTCCTAAAAATGAGTCGAACAAAATGAACTTTTCTCCGGACCTAAAATGCAATTTTCGAAAACGCGCATTTTTCCCTATCCAAAGAAAAACAAACAAACACCGGAAAACGAAATTTGATCTATTTATTAAATCTTCATTTTTCCTATATTTTGGGAAAGTCATATTATTCCCGCTCTCATATTTTGATATCAGAAAAATAATTGAAGATGAAATAATTAAATCAAATGATCCTCTTTTCAAATTCGAGAAAACTCTCAAATATGAAAATAACGAAATCTCCAACTCTCTCCGAAGGTCCTTGAGTTGCGTGAAATTTCTAGGATCGACCAAAAAGCAAGAAAATAAGATATGCATGATGATCTAATGTATAACATTCCAAATTGAAAATTTGGGATGTTACATTTTACCCTTGCATATTTGCCTGAGTGCTTATGTATGCTATTGTTTGTTTGCAATAGAATTCCCGGAGTGCGCAGCATGCTACTACGAGTCACTAGGTTTTGCGGATCATCAGCAAGGCAAGTAACACATTGATCATACCCCTTTATTACCCACTTTTTATGCATTCGTTACAATTCTTAAACATTGCATGAGTAGGATCTCTTAACATGTGGGTTTTGGGAAGTAGTTAATGAGGTAGAACCTATTGCCCTTTTATTACCAAACCCCTGGGAGTTACTTCTATGTTATGATATTTCTTGCCATGCTATGCTCGTAGACGTGGATTGGGTTTGAGTGTATCCATGATAGATGTGAGATTATTAATTAATGGTTTACTTAAGGTGGCAACTTAAACACACATCTGGGTGGATTGGTTGCGGGAACCTGGGGATATACCAGTGTTGTCCTTTTTGGTTTGTCACCCAGGCTCAAAGGGATCATAAGATTATTCATGCTAGAAACTTCTGTGTGCAACCACAAGCTATTATCGGCTCTAGCATAGTGGAGTAAGTTGCATGACCTCTTATAGTGGTAGGCTAGCAGATGTAGGGGATGTAGGTTGGTACTGTCTACCCGGGGTTAGAGTTAATGCTTCTGAAAGACTGTGTCTCGGTCATCCGTTTCTCAAACACCTTGTAGTGCGAGAAATCCAGCGGAGGAGATCAAGTACTGTGGGGAAAAGTGCACAAACCTCTCCAGAGTGTACAAACTAATCATGGTTAGCCGTGTCCCCAGTCATGGACATCTTGAGTATCTGGTACTTGGATTATCCTGTGGATCTCATCACCCTAAATTAAATTTGTTGGGATGTTAATTATTTTAATTGGGATTGAGATGGGGTTTTACCATTCTCAATGTTTTTCAACTACCATGATAGTTAAATAAAATATATTCCTTTGTTGTAGGAAAAAATTGGCTTTTCACAAAAAAATTATAACCATAGAGCCTCCACCAGCCATATATGCATGTAGTGATAGCTTTTACTTTTTTCATTGCTCTACTGTGTTATCTTGCCAGCATATTCCATGTGCTGGCCCGTTTCGGGCTGCAACATATCATGTTGCAGACTTTTCAGACGAAGAGTAAGGTGCGCTAGGTCGTTGTCATGCACTCAGCTATGCCGTTGGAGTTGATGGACTCACTTTATCTTCCAAGCCTTCCGCTGTTATCTTACTTAGATGGCCTTAAGCCATATTTATTGTAATAAGTTCTCTTTTGAGAATATCGATGTAATAAGTGTGTGATTGCTACTCTGTTATAAATCCTTTGAAGTACTGTGTGTGTCAGCATTACCGATCCAGGGATGACACTTATGCACAGACATTTGGCCGTTTGAGGTCGGATCGCTACAATATGGTATCAGAGCACACGTTGAATGTAGGACACAACCACTAAGATGAACCATAGGTCACTCATCTCTACTCATTTCTGACTTCTCTCCATTTTCTACTCTATAGGATGGCGGACACAAGGAACAAGTTTGCACAGCCGGATGAAGACACACCTTTTGGATGACACTTGAAGGATAGACTTGATGAAGGCAAAGACATTCGACGTCATGAGAACCAGATGTGGGCCGACATGATAGACTTGATGAAGGCAAAGACAAGAATCAAGGAACTGGAGGAAGAACTCAGGGCTACTCGTGAAGATTATGAAGAGGAAATTGAAGTATTAGTGGATAAGAATGCCGACCTAACAATGAAGATCGGAATATTTATGGGAGGCCCTACACCGGTAGAAGAAGCCGAAGAACCCAAGGAGATTTGCCCGGAAGACTACATCATCATCGACGACACCGACTCGGATCCAGGCGATAGCGATGATGACAATGTTGATGAAGCTGGAGCAGATATCATGGAGTCTGCAATGGAAGAATATTTCTAGTAGACCACCTCATCAGTAGTAGTAGTCCACCATGTAAATATTATAGTCCGATCACTTTTGCGATAGTTAGATCGATTGTATGCCCTTGTTTGATTGAATGAATGAAGTGAATTGTTTGCTTTTGCCTCATGTGCATATGGGTAGTGTTTTCTCTTTAGACCCCTCTATTCTTAAATCTCATCTTTTCTAAACCCTCAGATGCCTCCGAGACGTGACCCCAGATTTACCTTCCTACCAGAGCTCACCCAATTGATCCAGCAGCAGAACACCTTGATGTAGTTGCTAGTCCAGAATCAGAATCAAGGGAACAACAACAACAACCCACCACCACCACCACCACCACCTGCTGATCACTTAGCCCGTTTTCTTAGGCTGAATCCGCCGGTGTTTTCCAGTAGCACCGATTCGATAGTAGTAGATGATTGGCTCCGCAAGACAGCTAGAGAGTTGACCACAGCAGGATGCACGGATGCGGAGAAGGTGAAGTTTGCCGCCCATCAGCTTGAAGGACCCGCGACATCATGGTGGGAGAATTTCACAGCCACTTTCCCTGTCGACACTGTCACGTGGGACCAGTTTCAGCAGGCTTTTTGAACTGCCCATGTTTCAGCAGGAGCTATGGCCATGAAGAAGCGAGAGTTTCGCAACTTGCGCCAAGGAGGAAAGACAGTTGGCCAGTATGTGGAGGACTTTAGTAAATTAGCACGTTATGCCCCAGATGACGTTGCTACGGATGCAGCAAAGCAGGAGAAGTTTCTGGAAGGACTGAATGATGAGTTCAGCATGCAGTTGATGGTAGCAACCTTCAACAACTACCAGGAGTTAGTAGATCGTGCTCTTATGATTGAAGGGAAGCAGCAGCAGATTGAGAATCGCAAGAGGAAGTATGGACAAGGGAAGCACAATTCAGGAGCTCAGCAGAAGCCACATTTTACCCCTAGACCGAGAGGACATTTTCAGCATACCCGTGGAGGAGGTACCTCGCACAATCACAATGGACCCAAGACTGGTAATGGGAATGGAGGAAGCAACGGCCAGAACCGCACCAACCCATCAACCCCAGCCAAGAAAGACCTGAGCCAAGTCACTTTCCTTAAGTGCCAGGAGACCGGGCATTATGCCAACGAATGTCCTGAATCACAGAATGGAAATGGCAATGGAAGCTCTGGGAAGAAGCCGAACCCTTTCAACAGGGGACAGGTGAACCACGTTAACGTGGAGGAGGTTGAAGAGCATCCGGATGTAGTAATCGGTAAGTTTTTGGTTAAGTCATTTACTGCACTCGTTCTTTTTGATACTGGTGCATCGCATTCATATATATCAAGGGGATTTGTGGATAAGTATAAATTGCCAACCCAAGCCCTTAGGTCACCCATGTTAGTAACCTCGCCTGGAGCAGAATATATGGCTAGTCTATGCTGTGATCGGTTACCATTTAGGATTGGTAACTATGCATTTCCCTTAGACCTAATAGTGTTGGAATCTCAAGGATTGGATGTGATATTAGGCATGGATTGGTTGTCAAAGTATGAAGGGAATATTGAATGTGCCAGTAAGTCAATTTTGCTTACCACCCCAGAAGGGAGAAGGATCAAGTATGTATCCCGACATGTGCCAAAGAGGACTCAAGTAAATTGTTTAACAGGAGTTGTGCAGGAGGAAGTACCAGTAGTGAAGGATTTCCCTGAAGTATTTCCAGAAGAGTTGCCAGGCATGCCACCGGATAGAGATATTGAGTTTTTGATTGAGCTTTTGCCAGGCACAGGGCCAATATAAAAGAGACCATATAGGATGCCTGCAAAGGATTTGGTGGAAATTAAGAAGCAAATTAAGGAGTTACTGGATAAAGGATATATTCGCCCAAGTTCATCGCCTTGGGGATCGCTAGTACTTCTAGTGGAGAAGAAGGATGGATCATTAAGGATGGTTGTTGATTATTGAGGATTGAATGAAGTAACCATCAAGAACAAGTACCCACTACCGATGATCAATGATCTGTTTGATCGATTGCAAGGAGCTAAGGTGTTTTCCAAGATCGATCTGTGATCGGGATACCACCAGTTGAAGATTCGAGAACACGAAATACCCAAGATGGCTTTCGCCACCAGGTATGGGATGTACGAGTATACCGTTATGTCATTTGGTCTGACTAACGCACCTACATATTTTATGAACGTGATGAACAAAGTGTTTATGGAGTTCTTGGATAAGTTCGTCGTAGTGTTCATTGATGATATCCTGGTTTACTCGAAGAATGAAGAGGAGCATAAGGAGCATTTGCATTTGGTTCTTGGAAAGCTCAGAGAACATCAGTTATATACCAAGTTTAGCAAATGTGAGTTTTGGTTGAAACAAGTTGGATTTCTCGGACACGTTATATCCGGAGAAGGTATAGCAGTAGATCCCGCTAAAGTTGATACCCGACCAAGTGGGAAGCACCAACCACAGTTGGAGAGATCCGGAGTTTTCTTGGACTCGCAGGATACTACCAGAGGTTTATTGAGAATTTCTCAAAGATTGCGAAGCCCATGACGGAGTTGTTGAAGAAGGATACCAAGTTCATATGGACGGAGGAATGTGAGGCTAGTTTTCAAGAGTTGAAGAAACATTTGGTTACCTCACAAGTGTTGATTTTACCGGATCAGACCAAGGATTATGAGGTGTATTATGACGCTTCACGACGAGGACTTGGAGCAGTGCTTATGCAGGAAGGAACAATTGTTTCATATGCCTCACGACAGCTTAAGCCTCATGAGTTGAATTATGCTACGCATGATTTGGAGTTAGCAGACGTAGTGCATGCACTGAAGACTTGGAGACATTTTCTGATTGGAAACCATTGCGAGGTGTACACGGATCATAAGAGTTTGAAATATATTTTCACACAGAAGGAGTTGAATCTCAGACAAAGGAGATGGTTGGAGCTCATCAAGGATTATGATATGAAATTGCATTATCACCCAGGAAAGGCTAACGTAGTAGCTGACGCGTTGAGCCGCAAGAGCCACATCAACACCTTAATGACGGGAGATTTACCAAGGGAGTTAGCCGAAAATCTTCGAGAGCTATGTTTGGAAATAGTCCCGAGAGGCTATGTAGCAGCATTGGAGATTCAGTCTACTTTGATGGATAAGATCAGAGAAGCTCAAAAGACTGACAAGGAGATTGCTTCTATTAAGGGGAAAATGAACAAAGGAAAAGCTAAGGGATTTCGTGAGGATGAGCACGATACCCTATGGTTTGAAGACCGTGTTTATGTGCCAAATGATCCGGAGATCAGGAAGTTAATTTTACAAGAGGCCCATGATTCACCTTACTCGATTCACCCAGGAAATACCAAGATGTATTTGGATTTGAAGGATATTTTTTGGTGGACCGGAATGAAGAAAGATATTGTGGAGTATGTAGCAGTTTGTGATGTATGTCAGAGAGTGAAGGCAGAGCATCAGAAGCCAGCAGGATTGCTACAACCATTGCCGATACCCGAATGGAAGTAGGATAAGCTAGGCATGGATTTTATTACAGGATTTCCCAGAACACGTTCAGGCTATGACTCGATATGGGTTGTAGTCGATCGTTTGACAAAGGTAGCTCATTTCATTCCAGTGAAGACTACCTATACCAGTGCAAAGTTGGCAAAGATATACATGACCAGGATCGTATGTCTGCATGGAGTTCCAAGGAGCATTGTATCAGATAGAGGAACCCAGTTTACCTCAAAGTTCTGGAATCAGTTGCACGAGACTTTGGGAACCGGACTGGAGTTTAGCACAGCTTTCCACCCGCAGACAGATGGACAGACTGAGAGAGTCAATCAGATTTTGGAGGATATGCTAAGAGCTTGTGTGCTAGATTACGGATCTAGTTGGGACGAGAATTTGCCGTATGCAAAGTTCTCTTACAACAACAGCTATCAATCCATTTTAAAGGTGGCCCCTTTTGAAGCCTTGTATGGAAGGAGGTGCAGGACCCCATTGTCTTGGGATGAAGTTGGAGACCGCCAGTTGTTTGGACCGGATCTGATAAAGGAGTCTGAACAAAAAGTGAAATTGATTCGCGATAGGATCAAGGTAGCTCAATCCAGGCAGAAGAGTTATGCAGATTCTAAACACAAGGAGACCGTTTACGAAGTCGGAGACCAAGTCTATCTTCGAGTATCACCACTTCGAGGAGTTAAGCGCTTTGGAGTTAAGGGAAAATTAGCGCCACGTTTTGTAGGCCCATACAAAGTTTTCGAGTGTATGGGAGAAGTTGCCTATAAATTGGAATTGCCCGAAGGATTGTCGGGAGTTCACGACGTGTTCCATGTATCCCAGTTGAAGAAGTGCCACGCAGAGATGGCTGACATACCGCTGAGAGATACGGTACCACTGGAAGTAATTCAGTTGGACAGTGATTTGACCTATGAGGAGAAACCAGTTAAGATTTTAGAGTATGCCAGTCGAGTCACCCGCAGCAAGGTCATCAAGTTTTGCAAGGTTCAGTGGAGCCACCACACGAGGATGAAGCCACCTGGGAACGAGAGGAAGAATTGCTGAAAGACCATCCTCACCTATTTTCTAGCCAACCCGAATCTTGAGGGCGAGATTCATCTTAAGGGGGGTAGGTTTGTAACATCCCAAATTTTCAATTTGGAATGTTATACACTAGATCATCATTGCATGTCATATTTATTGCATTTTGGTTGATCCTAGAAATTTTTCGCAACTCAAGGACCCTCGGAGAGAGTTGAGGATTTCGTTATTTTCATATTTGAGTTATCTCAAAATTTGAAAATAGGATCTTTTGATTTTATTTATTTTATCTTCAATTATTTCTATTACAAAAATATGAGAGATAGAATAAAATGACTTTCCCAAAATAAAGAAATATTGAGTATTTAATAAAAAATCAAATAAGATTTTATTTGGTTTTATTTGCTATTTTACTGGAATTTAGGAAAAATGCGTGTTTTTCAAAATTGCATTTAGGCCCCAAATAAATGTTCATCCAGGGCGGCTTGATTTTAGAAGCCGGGGAAAATTTATTTCGGGATTTTTGGAGTCCGTTTAGTAGCCCTTTTGTTTTTTTTCTGAGCATAACTTTTAAAAAAACACAACCGACCTACGGGCCGTGTCCGACCCGGACACTAGGCCCGTCCGGCTTTATAAGCCGGGGAGGCCCAGCCGGAACCCCCCCTCAAACCCTAGCGCAGCCCCGCCGCCGCCCCGCCGCCCTGCACCACCGACCGCCGCCATCGCTGGAGTTGCCGGTGGTAGTTTTTTTTAGTCGCCGGTTTTTCCCGAAAAACAGTTCGGTTTTTCGACGGTTTTGTTTGTTTTTTTTGTTTCGGTTTTTTTAAATAGATCGGTTTTCCGGTTTATTTAAATAGCGAGCGTTCGTCCGTTCGTTCGTTTTAGCGAACGTTCGTCGTTTTTCTTTTTCTCATATTAAATCCGGGATTTCTCTGATTGCGATTTCGGATCCGATTTTCGTTTTAGGCTAACTTTTCGCTCGTTTATCGGAATCAGGCGATTCAAGTGCCTGGAGTTTCTTCTCGAAACCCTCTTTCCGATTAACCAACTCAAACAAGTTTTTGCCACTGTAAAAATTGCCCTAGATCCAGAATAGTAAACAAAGCCTGTTTCTTTTGCTGTTTGTTTTTCGTTGCTTCGTTCGATTTGATTCTTTTTGCCAACCGGAGTTCTTAAGTTGAACCTTCTGGTTAGATCTCTTATTCGACCTTTACCTGTGCATTAGATAAGTACTTATGGTATGCTTGTTTGTTTGCGATAGAGTACCCGGAGTGCGCCGCTTGTTACTTTGAATCGCTAGGTTTCCCGGATCATCAGCAAGGCAAGTAACACTTTGATCATGTTTTCCTACTACCATGTTGTCGGTGTACAAAAAGAGGGGTACGCTTTTTGTACCCCGCCACGGGCACCACCACACTAAGCAAGGCAAGGGAGGTGAGCCAAGGTAAGGCCGAAGCTTGAGAGAAGCAGAACGACGCCAAGACCAAGCCCACAAAGAACAAAGGGGACGAAGCGGACTCCCCCCCGGCAAGATCCTTACTGGGAGGCGGTTTTAGAAAACCCGGCAAGACCCTTGCCGTGGCAGCTCGCCCCACACCTACGGAGTGAGTCACCCTTGAGTCCACTGCCCCATGGAGCAAGGATTCGGGAGACATCCCCGTGGTGGCATGCAGATCTTTGTGAAGACATTCAAGATCAGATACACCCTTTAGAAGATGATGATCCTTGGCGGGATCCCAGCCAAGGAGGACCACAAGGCTCCCGGAAAGAGCCTTGCCGTGGATGACAGCAGGCGCCACGGCAAGGCCCTTGCCAAGAACACCCGTAGGGCCACCATCACGCCCACGCCAATCAAACCTCCACCGCCGTTCGCATGCAGCTACCGACCCAACCAGCTGGGCAGGCACCTGCGTGGTGGCATGCGGATCTTCGTGGAGACCCACCACTGCGCCACCTCAGCTACCTGCCTGCCTACATGGCACCGCGGGCGCCGCTGGCCAGGGTGCGTGTCGACACGAGAGGGAGCTGCGACGGACGAGACAGGGCTCTCCCCGTCCCCGATAAAGTAAGGACACCTGGGCAAGACGCATTAAATGCGCCTTGTCATGTAATGCGAGGGATAACCTCACATCACTGTACCCTTTCCACCTCCTGTGTGCCACTGTGGCAACCCCTTTCCTATAAAAGGAGGCCCGAGGCGACCAGGAAGAGGATTCGGCTTTTTGGAGCTCCTCACGTCCCATAGCTAGCTCAAGAACACAGATGTACAATCCACCAAAGCAGGAGTAGGGTTTTACGCATCCTCGCGGCCCGAACTTGGATAAACGAACCGTGTGCTATCTATTTGATCCGCTCTTCTCACGACCCCGCGCCCCCGCAACCGTAGTAGGGATTCTTGTAATCCCATAGTTGTCGTTCCCACCGACATCTTTGGCGCACCAGGTAGGGGGCGCAGTTGTGAGAATCGGCTTTAGCAGTTAGTTCGACGCTTATTCATCGTCATGGCGCCCAAGAAGAAGACGACGGTGGCGGTTGGCCCATCGGAAGCAGGACATCCCGTCCCGACGCGGGCGAGCAGCGGACCGGTCGCAGAAAGGACCCAGGGCGCCGTTCGCGAACACCAACACCGTCCCAGCAGCCGGAGTTTGGGAGGCGGCGATGTTCGTGCGCCTGGTAACGTGCCGCACGCCGCCAAATCCAAAGACGGAGCCAGGCCCTCCGCGGGTGGCGCGGGGCCTTCCAAGATCGCTACCACCCCGCCCGAAGGCGATGCGAGGGCCTCCAAGACTCCCACGCCGGCGCTGACAGCGCGCTCCTCTCAAGCGGCACGCGACGAACGGCGCAATCGTGCCGAAGACCCCGGGCGTCGCCATGGGAAGAGCCCCGAGTGCCACTCTCGGGAGGTAGAAGACCTGCCCGCTCGCCGAGGGGCTGGTGAAGATGGCGTGCGACCGCAGGGTCGTGATAGAGCTCCTTCTGACATGGTCAGAAGTCGAAGCGCGTCGCGATCCGTGCTGGTTTCGCTGCCACCAACGCCAGCAGAAGCCCTGGCGCGCGCGCAGTTGCTCCTCGATTTTCCTCCCACTACGGGGAAACTCGACGAATGGAGAGCCACTATCCGAAGCCTTGTTGCGGTGGCCAACAAAGATGAACCGAGTCCGGTGGAGCCCCCGGGTCAATTCTCTGATGGAGTCCCACGCACCAGTGGCAGGAAAGCCGGCGGTGCCACGACCACGGTGCACTCGCCTCCTCCTCACCCGGTACAGCGGACGCCAGCCCGTCACGACGTTGCGGGTGACGAAATCTCCATAGCGTCGTCCGACCCGCTGACCCACTGTGACCAGCGCCAAGTCCTTCGGGAACGAGAACATGAAGACGCTCGAACCACTATCGAGCGCCGGCGCGGAGCGCACCACCAGTCAGACAGGCGAGCAGGGCCTGTTGTGAACCACCCGGCACCGGAGAGCCCTGGAGGCCTACCTTACAAGGTAGGTTGTCCGGGTTTTACCCGTGAGCTGTGGAAGTTCCAGTGGCCCACTCACCGCACCTTCCAACCTGACGTGGGCGAAAAGTACAGCGGCAAGACCCACCCGTCCGAGTTCCTCAGCATCTACACCATTGCGATGCAAGCTGCCGGAGCCCGCGACGATAAGGTGCTTGCGAATTACTTTCCGTTGGCTCTTAAACCCAACGCCATGTCATGGTTGATGCACTTGCTGGTAGACTCTATTTCCTCCTGGTCGGATTTATGCCATGAGTTTGTGGGCGCCTTTACTGGAGGCCACCAAGCCCATGGCCAAGCGAGCGACCTGCACGTCATTCCCCAGAAGGGAGGCAAGAGTCTCCGCAAGTATATACAGGGGTTCAGCCAGATACAGTACAATATCCCTGATGTTCACCCTGCCGCCATCATCAGTGCGTTCCATCAGAATGTGCGTAACCGCAAGATGCGCGAAGAGCTGGCAATGAACAAGGTGAAAGATGTAGCAGAACTCTATGTTCTTGCTGAAGATGTGCCCGGGCTGAAGAGGGAAGGAAGTACCCCGGCGAAGACGCCGATGTGGAAACCGACCCCTCAGATGAAGATACTGCCGCCCCGGCGAAGACGGGCCGGCGCCGCAACAGGAAGCGCAAAGCTAAATCCATGCTTGCCGTTGAGGGATCTGATGACACCAGCTCCACCAAGAAAACCAAGGCAGATGACCCCGGCAAGGAAATTGCCGGATGTGTCGCCTGCCGGGCCTTGGCGGTTGCCGAGAAGCCAGGAAACTCCGACAAGCGATACTGCAAGATCCATCGCACCAAAGGCCATGCTCTCCAAGACTACCGACAGGTTGAGCTCCTCGCTGAGAAGCAGAGGGATGAATATGAGAGACGGGACAAGGAGAAGGGCCAAGACGGTGCTAAGGGGTCCGGCAAGAAGCGTCACGACTAGGCGGGCCGTCGCGGCAAGGATAAACAACAGGAGAGGCCTGCCCGGGGCCGTGACAAAAAGCTGGAAGACGACAATCACGAAGAGGACGACGAATCCGGCAACCAAGAGTTTTAGAAAGCTACAGAGGCCATGTGCGTCGACGGCGGCGCCTCGCTGCGTACTTCTCACCGCCAGCTTAAATAGTGGGCGCGAGAGATTACAGCGGCAGAGCCGTCGTTTGATGCCCAAAGGCCGCTGAAGTGGTCCAACACACCTATCATTTTTGACACTGAGGATCACCCTGATCGCACTACTGCGGTCGGGTGCTTGCCATTGTTGGTTTCACCAACAATACGCATCCTCAAGGTGACAAAGGTGCTAGTCGATGGCGGGGCCGGTCTGAACTTGATCTCGCCTGCCGTGATCGAGAAACTGTAGATTCCTGATGGAGACCTCGAAGAGACGGGCACGTTTCAGGGGGTCAACCCGGGAAGAAGCCAACCTAAGGGAAAGGTCACGCTGCCCGTGACTTTCGGAAGCAATCTGAACTACAGGACGGAGAGGATCGTGTTTGATGTTGCCAAGATCCCCTTGCCTTACAACGGGATCCTTGGCCGCCCAGTGCTGGCCAAGTTCATGGAGGCGTCACACTATGCCTACAACACCCTGAAGATGCCAGGACCTGTGATGATCATCACCATCCCCTCCGATAAGAAAGATGCGCTGATTTGCGCTGACCAACTATACCAGCAAGCAGTTGCAGCAGCTGCCGCCACTAGGGCACTTGCTCCTGCCGCTGGGGCCCGGGAGGGAAGAAGAAGACCGATGAGACCTCGGACCCCCACTCCCGGCAAGCGCACCTCTCGGAGTGTAGCGCTCCCGTCGAGGACGTGCCAGAGAGCTCCACCGGTGGAAACAAGAAGCCCAGGGCCATACCGCCGGGAACCAAGAAGGTTTCTGTCAAAGAGGACGGCACGGGAGGGGCTTTCACCATAAGCTCCACCCTTGACAACAAATAGGAAGACGTGCTCATCACCTTCCTGCGGGCGAATGTCGATGTGTTTGCATGGCAAGCTTCCAACATCCCCGGTGTTCCCAGGGAGGTGATTGAGCACCACCTTGTTGTCTGTCCTCATGCGCGGCCCGTCAAGCAGAAGGTCAGAAAGCAAGCTTTGGAACGACAAGAGTTCATCATAGAGGAGATCCGGAAACTGGAAGCAGCGGGTTTGGTAAGAGGAGTGCTCCATCCAACGTGGTTGGCCAATCCGGTCGTAGTGCACAAGGCCAATGGGAAGTGGAGGCTGTGTATTGATTACACAGATATCAATAAGGCTTGTCCTAAGGACCCCTTCCCGTTGCCGCGCATCGACCAGATTGTTGACTCCACAGCTGGGTGTGATTTGTTGTCATTCCTCGATGCCTACTCCGGCTACCACCAGATCTTCATGACAAGAGAAGACGAAAAGAAAACATCATTCATCACCCCATGTGGTATGTATTGTTTCATGCGGATGCCTTTCGGGCTGAAGAGTGCTGGTTCGACATTTGCAAGGGCGGTCCAATTGGTTTTGAACCCTAGCTCCATAGAAATATGGAAGCTTATATGGATGACATAGTGGTCAAAACCAAGGACAGGGCACCCTCATACCGGATTTGCAAGAAACATTTGCAAACCTGCGCAAGATCAATCTCAAGCTGAACCCTGAGAAGTGCGTCTTTGGCGTCCCGTCCGGCAAGCTTCTCGGGTTCTTTGTGTCACAGCGTGGGATAGAGGCCAATCCGGACAAGATCAAAGCTATAGAGCAGATTGAAGCACCCAAGCGAATCAAGGATGTGCGTCGGCTTGCTGGTTGCGTCGCCGCCATGGGCAGATTCATTTCCAAGTCTGCCGAGCGCGCCCTTCCCTTTTTCAAGATCCTGAAAAAGGCGGGCCCGATGGAGTGGACGCCAGAAGCCGAAGCAGCATTGCAAGATTTGAAGAAGTACCTCTCCTCGCGCCAAATACTAGTTGCGCTAGGCCACAGGAGCCGTTGCTGCTATACCTGGCGGCAACGAACCAGGTGGTCAGCGCCGCACTAGTGGCGCAGAGAGAGGTTGACGACGAGGTAATGGCAGCGACAGAGCCTGACACCACCAATGCAGAGACGACACAGCCAGTTGAAGTGCCGTTGAAGAAGAAAATGATGCACCTCCCGGTCTACTTTGTTAGTTCCCTCCTGCAGGGAGCTAGATCAAGGTACTCCGGCGTGCAGAAGCTGCTCTTCGGCCTTCTTATGGCCTCGAGGAAGCTGCGTCACTACTCCCAGGCACACGAGATCACTGTCGTCACTCGCCTCCCTCTGCAACAGATATTGCACAATCCAGATGCAACGGAAGAATTGTGGAATGGGCATTGGAGCTGTCCAGCTTTGGCCTCAAGTTTGAAAGTACTTCGACGATTCAGAGCCGAGTCCTGGTGGAGTTCATTGCAGAATGGACCGCAACGCCTGATGAAGAAGCCCAAGAGACCGCTCTCCCTGGCAAGGAGGCAAGTTGCAGTTGGATCATGTACTTTGATAGAGCTTTCTCCTTACATGGCACCGGGGCTGGCGTACTGCTTGTCGCGCCCACCGGAGAGCACCTCAAGTACGTGATCCAGATGCACTTCCCCAGGGAGGTGTCAACAAATAATACGGCAGAGTATGAAGGTTGCTTGCCAGTCTTAGGATTGCGGCAGACCTCGGAATCAAGAAGCTCATTGTCAGGGGTGACTCGCAGCTCGTCGTCAAGCAAGTCAACAAGGACTACCAGAGCCCGTTGATGAAGGCCTACGTCGATGAAGTGAGAAAGCTGGAAGAGCGTTTCGACGGTATACAGGATGAATACGTTCCCCGAGCGGAGAACGATATCGCCGATTACCTGTGAAAACGCGCTGCCCTCAAGCTACCTGTGGAACCAGGTACCTTTGTGCTCCAGTAACTCAGCCATCCGTTGATCCATCAACAGAGCAGAACAAGAGGAGGAAATCAGGACCCGGCAAGTACTTTCCCGCCGAGCTCCCCGGAGCCGCCGGCAAGGATGTTGCCGGGGACACTGAAGCCCTGCCACGGGACGGCTAGCTCCGGTGGAGCGTCAAGCTCTTGCCATCGAGACAGTCGCTCCTATAGCGGAGGAAATGCCTTTAGTCCTCGCCGTCGAGCCCAGGCTCCAGCGTGGGCACAGCATACCGTCCGATTCCTCCAAACAGGGGAACTTCCTGAAGAGCAGGAAGAAGCGGAAAAAGTAGCCCGTCGCTCTACCATGTACCAGTTCGTCGATGACGTCCTGTACAGAAAGAGGCCGAACGGTGTGAAATTGAAGTGTATCCCTCGGGAGGAAGGACTGGAGCTGTTGGCGGAGATACACGGAGGCATATGTGGATCCCACATCGGGTCAAGGGCCCTTGCCGGCAAGGCATTTCGGCAAGGCTTCTGCCCACCGCCCTCCAGGATGCGACGACACTAGTCACCAGGTGTGAAGCGTGTCAGTTCCATTCAAAGAAGCTTCATCAGCCAGCTCAAGCCCTTCAAACCATTCCTCTCTCCTGGCCCTTCTCGGTCTGGGGGCTCGACATACTGGGCCCTTTCCCCCGCGCTGTCGGGGGCTTTGAGTACTTGTACGTTGCAATCGACAAGTTCACAAAGTGGCCGGAGGTGGAGGCAGTGAGGAAGGTCACAGCTCAGTCAGCCGTCAAGTTCTTCAAGGGACTAGTGTGCCGTTTTGGTGTACCCAACAGGGTCATCACCGACAACGGCACACAGTTCACAAGCCGCACCTTCATGCAATATATCCAAGACCTCAGCAGCAAAGTCTGTTTCGCTTCCGTTGCTCACCCACGAAGCAATGGTCAAGCTGAGAGGGCAAACGCTGAAGTACTGCGAGGCTTAAGGACCAAGACCTTTGACAGGCTGCACAAGAGTGGAAGGCGCTGGATTGATGAGTTGCCGACGGTTCTTTGGTCGATCAGGACGACGCCAAATCGAGCCACCGGCCAGACACCCTTTGCCCTAGTATACGGGGCAGAAGCAGTTCTCCCCACTGAACTCATATACGGGTCACCTCGAGTGCTCGCTTATGATGAGCTTGAGCAAGAGCAACTGCGGCAAGATGACGCAATGCTCCTTGAGGAAGATCGTGGCGCTAGCAGCACGCTACCAGCAAGCCTTGCGCCGCTACCATAGCCGCAAGGTTCATGCCGAAGCCTTGAGGAAGGCGACCTTGTCCTTCGGCGCGTTCAATCGGCCAAGAATTCCAACAAGTTGACGCCAAAGTGGGAAGGCCCTTATCGGGTAATACGAGTCACCAGGCCCGGCGCAGTCCGCCTGGAGACCGAAGATGCCGTTCCGGTGAGTAACTCCTGGAACATTGAGCATCTTCGCAAGTTTTACCCATGAGGCGCGGCTTGCCGGGCCCCCCGGCAAGCCACCTTTTGTACAGCATTGCGATGATGCATGTAACCCTTTGTACAAAGCCAGGCGCAGACCCTGAGCATAAATGAAGCGCTGGCGCCCTAAGTTATAGCATGCATGCTAGGTCAAGTCTCGTCCTTGGTTAGGGTTGATAGTGCTTAGCGGCGACTAACCCCTAGCTTAGAGGTCGAGTGTGCGTCTCTTTGTCTTTCTTTTGTCTTCTTTGGTTCACAGGACACACAGATATCCTGCCGAACCACTTGGGGAGGAAAGAGAGAACAGACCAGCATCTACCCGGCAAGCCAGTATTGCCGGGGGCTGCAAGAGCAAAGATTCACCCACGGAACCAGGGTTGCCGGGGGCTGCATCTTCAGATAAGTTCTTCATCCCTTATCATGCATTCCATTATGGACTGAGGTATGTGAAACCTCGTTTTCCCCTAAGCTACCGTGCTCCCCTAACTCTAGGCCCTAGGGCTCGTTCCTGGGGCCAAGTTTGGTCGTAGTCGCGGCAGCGAAAGGATGAAACAAGGAGCCTGAACCCGCCTCATCCCTGCCTCCGCCAAAGGCGTGAGGAAGGTCGAGCGAAGTGGGGAGACGGCAAGGCCTGTTGCCGGGCAAGGAAATGTTTATCTTGAAGATATCAAGGATTTACTCCTTGTCGTGGGTTCCACCCGCAAACAAATGACCCGGCAAGCATCCCTTTTTCATTAAAAACATTCTACTCAGGTACAGTCCATAGGGAATGAAAAACATGAATGATGGGATTACAAGTTTTAAATTCAGCTAAGGCCCGAAGGCTTACAAACTAAAAAGAGATAAGGTGCCCGTAATCCCTTTCTTGTCCCTCTCCTCAGGAGGCAGGTCAAGGAGGCAAAAAGGGCAAAAGGGGCGCCTAGGCGAGCTACAGGTGGCAGAAGACACCAAGAGAACATCTCGGTGGCCGTCCGAAGGCTGGATGGTGATGGCGGCGCCGGAAGCAGAGCTCGAAGACGAGGCGGCAGGACGTCAGCACGCGTCGAAGGCGTCGGTGCCCGCGTACTCCGACTTGACGGCCTTGCCGCCTGCCCTCTTCCTCTTCTGCAGCCTCCCAACGCCAGCCGCCCAAGGAGACAACCCCGAGAAGTTCAGGGAGCCGGCGACACGGATGATGGGGTCGCCGGTGCCGCACGGAGCAGCGCCCGACACCTAATCGGACCCGTCATCCTGTCGCCTACTACCCTCGTCGTCGCTGCCACTGTCCTCCTCGTCACTCTTGCCCGAGGAGGAGTCTTCGCTATCAGAAGAGCTCTCCACGCAGCACGTTGCATGGGTCCCGAAGCACCCGAAGACCTTAACGGAGAGAAGGCCACCCTCCATCAGCTTGAAATGGAGAGTGAGCCCCTCCGTCAAGCGGTGGATATGAGCGAACGTCTTCCATCCTCGACGAAGATACATCACGTGAGGGGCTGGGAAGTCGATGCGAACCCGCGTGCCGCTGATCCCACAGCCCCTCATGTGCAGCCGCAGCGACTCCGGCGGATCCAGCTCCATCTCCCGCGTGAATGGAGCCGGGAGACGAAGGCGACGGCGAGGCGGCCGGCGCAGCCTGACGAAGAACTCGCAAGGGTCATCCCCAACGTGGCCCTCCATGGGGGGAGGAACTGCTGGCGGAGGCGAGGCCGGCGTGCCGCCCCGTCCTCCTCTTCCCCGAGCGCCTCGGCCTCGCCCACGGCCTCGCCCCCTCCCCCTTCCCCTCGTGGCTGGCTCTGCCACCGCGGGTGCAGGAGAAGGAGGGACGCGTTGTCGAGCGGCGACCCTCGCCGCCACTGTTGAAGGACCAGGATTCCCTCTCTCCATGGCGGATGGAAGGGGGGAGCAGAAGCTGAAGGAAGGAGGAGATAAAAGAATGCGGGACGCCATCCCCCCTCCCGCTCTTTATAAAGGAACGGGGTGGGGGCTCGGCCGTCCCGCTCAGCCAATCAAGACGCGGAAGGCGCAGGGAACTGGGACCGACCCGCCGCCCCAGCCCGCGGCAGCCCGGTTTCCTGCCTCCACCGTTCGCCACCCCAAGCGCATGAGAGCCACATGGCAGGCGTGCGGGACCAAGGCGACGGGTGAGGCGACCTCTCCCCACCCCGTGATCGTGGGGAGTGGACGCCTTGAAGACCGCACCTCGGCCCCGTTCAGTAAATGGGCCGCGCCTCCACGCCTCCCTCCGTTTATGGGGAAGACGCGAACCGCCCCCTTTACTACGATGTGACGCATACATGCAAAGCTCAACCCCATGCATGCCGCCCACGTCACACACGCCTCCCCACGCCGCGCCACGCGCGGGAAGCATGGGAAGCGCAGCGCGCGAAGAGACTTACCACGGTAAGAACCGCCCTGCCTGCCCGCGCATCGTTTTTGGGCCTAGCCCAACGACACGATTGCGCTTACGTGTGGCCCAGGCCCGGGGGCTCCTGTCGGTGTACAAAAAGAGGGGTACGCTTTTTGTACCCCTATAACTATGGACGGGCAGTCTGAGCCACGGGCACCACCACACTGAGCAAGGCAAGGGAGGTGAGCCAAGGTAAGGCTGAAGCTCGAGAGAAGCAGAACGACGCCAAGACCAAGCCCACAAAGAGCAAAGGAGACGAAGCGGACTCCCCCCGGCGAGATCCTTGCCGGGAGGCGGTTTTAGCAAACCCGGCAAGACCCTTGCCGTGGTAGCTCGCCCCACACCTACGGAGTGAGTCACCCTTGAGTCCCCCCCCAAGGGGCAAGGATTCGGGAGACATCCCCGTGGTGGCATGCAGATCTTTGTGAAGACATTCAAGATCAGATACACCCTTTAGAAGATGATGATCCTTGGCGGGATGCCAGCCAAGGAGGACGATAAGGCCCCCGGCAAGAGCCTTGCCGGGGATGACACCAGGTGCCATGGCAAGACCCTTGCCGGGGCCCCGGCAAGGCCCTTGCCAAGAACACCCGTAGGGCCACCATCAGGCCCACGCCAGTCAAACCTCCACCGCCGTTCGCATGCAGCTTCCGACCCAACTAGCTGGGTAGGCACCTGCGTGGCGGCATGTAGATCTTCGTGGAGACCCACCACTGCGCCACCTCAGCTGCCTGCCTGCCTACTTGGCACCGCGGGTGCCGCTGGCCAGGGTGCGTGTCGACACGAGAGGGAGCGGCGACGGACGAGACATGGCTCTCCCCCGTCCCTGATAAAGCAAGGACACCTGGGCCAGACGCATTAAATGCGCCTTGTCATGTAATGCGAGGGATAACCTCACATCACTGTACCCTTTCCACCTCCTGTGTGCCACTTTGGCAACCCCTTTCCTATAAAAGGAGGCCCGAGGCGACCAGGAAGAGGATTCGGCTTTTTGGAGCTCCTCACGCCCCATAGCTAGCTCAAGAACACAAATATACAATCCACCAAAGCAGGAGTAGGGTTTTACGCATCCTTGCGGCCCGAACCTGGCTAAACGAACCGTGTGCTATCTGTTTGATCCGCTCTTCTCACAACCCCGCGCCCCGCAACCGTAGTAGGGATTCTTGTGATCCCATAGGTGTCGTTCCCACCGACACCAGTTTTATTGCATTAGATCAATCCTTACACATTGCATGATTAGGATCTAATTAAATTGTGGGTTTCGGAAGTAGTTGAGGTAGTGCCTATTACCTATTTATTATCAAACCTTTGGGAGTACTTCTACGTTTGCTTATTATGCCATGCTATGCTAGTAGACGTGGATTGGGTGAGTGTATCCATGACAGATGTGAGATTGTTAATTAATGGTTTATTTAAGGTGGCAACTTAAACACACATGTGGGTGGATTGAGGTACCTGGGTATTCCAGGATTGCCTGTTTTTCTTTATGGACCGCCACCCAGGCTCAAAGGGATCATGCGATTATTCATACTAGAAACTTCCGTTTGCAGCCACAAGCTATTACGGGCTCTAGCATAGTTGATTAAGTCGTGTGAACTCTTACATTGGTAGACTAGCAGATGTAGGGGTTCTAGGTGGTATGGTCTACCCATCGTAAGGTGCAAATGCTTCTGAAAGACTATGTCTCGGTCATCCGTTTCTCAAACACCCTGTAGTGCGAGAAACCAAATGGAGGCGATCGAGTCTTGTGGGGAAAAGTGCGCAAACCTCTGCAGAGTGTATAAACTAATCATGGTTAGCCGTGTCCCCGGTTATGGACATCTTGAGTATCTAGTACCTGGATTATCATGTGAATCTCAACATGTTACTATAAAAGTAATTTTGATGGGTTTGTTTAATGATGATGCTTAATTGGGATTGAGAATGCTGTCAACCATTCTCAATGTTTAAAAATCACCATGATAGTTAAATAAATTTATTCCTTTACAGTAGGGAAAAATTGGCTTTACGCAAAACTGTAACCATAGAGCTTTCCACCAGCCAAATATGCATATAGAATAGCTGTTTCATTTCATTACTCTCTATGTGTTACATTGCCAGCATATTCCATGTGCTGACCCGTTTCGGGCTGCAACATTAATGTTGCAGACTTTTTAGACGATGATTAAGGAGTTTTTTGGTCATGGTTCTATACTCAGTGATGCCGTTCGAGTTGATGGACTCACTTATCTTCCAAGCCTTCCGCTGTTATCGTTATTAGATGGCCTTAAGCCATATTTACTGCAATAAGTTCTCTTTTGAGACACTCGATGTAATAAGTGTGTGATTGCTACTCTCTTATAAATCCTTCAAGTACTGTGTGGTGTCAGCATTACTGATCCAGGGATTCTGCTGCTGGATCAACTGAGTGAGCTCCGATGGATATCCATTGTCACGTCTCGGAGGCATCTAAGGGTTTAGAAAAGACGAGAATTAAGAATAGAGGGGGTCTAAAGGGAAAACACTACCCATATGCACATGAGGCAAAAGCACACAATTCACTTCAATCAATCAAACAAGGGCTTATAAACGGTCTAACTATCGCAAAAGTGCTCGACTATATTGTGTTTACATGGGGGAATACTACTACTATCTGGTGGTCATCTAGAAATTTGAACCGGTGGAAGACTCCATGATATCTGCTCCAGCTTCGTCTTCAAAGTCGGGTTCACTTGGATCCGAATCGGTGTCATCGATGATTATGTAGTTGTCTGGACATGCGACGTACTCGTCTTCCTCCTGGGATGCTAACTTCCTCTTGAGTTCTTCAATCTCCTGCTTAAGATCGCCATTGTGTCTTGCTAGAGCTACGATATCGTCCATGTAGTCCTTGCGTGTAGACTTCAGTTCTCCTTCTAGCTCGATGATCCTTGCCTTCGCATTCTTCAACTCTATCATATCATTGCACATCTGGTTCTCGTGGCGTCGAATGTGCTGGTTTAACTCCTGGATGAAAGATGCAATGGATCTATCCTTCTTGGTGCTGACTAACTCCCATTGTTCATCTCGGCGTCCGCAAATCTGGTAGATGGTGTCCTTGAGGTCTTCCAGATAAACTTCTCCAATGCGTCCTATGGTGATATGAGCTGCCATGCTCCTTCCCAGACTCCAGGTTGGTGCATTGAAAACACTATCTATGGGCTTCGTAATTGGCGTGAATGTCCTTCCCGGAACGTGAGCTTGAATCTTCCAGCGCTACTCTTCAGGCAGAGTGGCGTTGAAGGTTCCCGTGAAGCTTGGTAATCCAATGTTCAGGTACTTGGTGACTTCCTTCAGGTGAAATCCAAATGGTGTGCCTTCATCCGGTTGAGCATACTTAATCTTCGCGTGCGTCATCCTAATAGAGTAGAAAAGATGAGGAGTTAGAAAATGAGAAGAGAATGGTGTGCTATGGCTTTAAATAGTGGTCGTGTCCTACAGTCAGCGTGTGCTCTGATACCATTCTCTGTCGCGACCCGATCCGAATGGATCAAGCGCTCTGTGCTCAGGTATCATCCCTGGATCAGTAATGCTGACACCACACAGTACATCGAAGGATTTATAGCAGAG
Organism: Triticum urartu; assembly: GCF_003073215.2. NCBI lineage: Eukaryota > Viridiplantae > Streptophyta > Magnoliopsida > Poales > Poaceae > Triticum > Triticum urartu. The sequence continues at coordinate 312,366,324 of NC_053026.1, read as the reverse complement.
TGGCAATCACACACTTATTACATCGTTGTCTCAAAAGAGAACTTATTACAATAAACATGGCTTAAGGCCATCTAGTGTCGATAACAGCGGAAGACTTGGAAGATAAATGGGTCCATCAACTCCAACGGCATCACTGAGTATAGAACCGCGACCTAAAAACACCTTAATCGTCGTCTGAAAAGTCTGCAACATGAGAAGTTGCAGCCCGAAAACGGGTCAGCACATGGAATATGCTAGCAAAGTAACACATAGAGAGTAATGGAATGAAACAGCTATACTATATGCATATATGGCTGGTGGAAAGCTCTATGGTTACAGTTTTGCGTAAAGCCAGTTTTTCCCTACTGCAAAGGAATAAATTTATTTAACTATCATGGTGGTTGTGAAACATCGAGAATGGTTGACAGCATTCTCAATCCCAATTAAAAATAATTAAAACCCAACAACATTAATTAGAAGTAACATGTTGAGATTCACATGATATTCAAGTACTAGGTACTCAAGTTGTCCATAACCGGGGACACGACTAATCATGATTAGTTTGTTACACTCTGCAGAGGTTTGCGCACTTTTCCCCACAAGACTTGATCGCCACTGTTTGGTTTCTCGCACTACATGGTGTTTGAGAAGACGGATGACCGAGACATAGTCTTTCAGAAGCGCTAGCACCTTACGATCGGGTAGACCGGTACACCTACATCCCCTACATCTGCTAGTCTACCACTGTAAGAGTTCGCACAACTTAGTCAACTATGCCAGAGCCCATAATGGCTTGTGGCTGCACACGGAAGTTTCTAGCATGAAAGATCTTATGATCCCTTTGAGCCTGGGTGGCGGTCCAAAAAAAACAGGCAAGTCCTGATAGACATCAGGTGCCTCAATCCACCCAGATGTGTGTTTAAGTTGCCACCCTTAGATAAACCATTAAAATTATCAACTCACATCTGTCATGGATATCACTCACCCAATCCACGTCTACTAGCATAGCATGGCATAATAAGCAAACGTAGAAGTAACTCCCAAGGGTTTCATAATAATATAGGTAATAGGTACTACCTCATCTACTTCCCATCCCACAATTTAATTAGATCCTAATCATGCAATGTGAGAGGATTGATCTAATGCAATAAAACTGGGTTGTAGAAAAGGTATGATCAAAGTGTTACTTGCCTTGCTGATGATCCGCGAGACCTAGGGTTTCAAAGTAACAAGCGGCGCAATCCGGGTTAATCTATCGCAGACAAACAACAAGCACACAATAAGTACTCATCTAATGCACAGGTAAAACTCGAACAAGAGATCGAACCAAAGTTCAACTTAAGAACCGCGTTGCAAAGAAAGAACGAACCGAACAAAGAAACGGAAAACAAACGGCGGAAGAAAACAACTCGGTTCTAGCAAGTTGAAACTAGGTCAATTTTACCGGGGCAAAAACTTGTTTAAGTTGATTAGACGGAACGGCGGTTTCGAAACGAAACTCCAGGCGCTTGAATCACCTGATTCCGATAAACGAGCGAGAAGAAAGACTAGAACGAAGATCGGATCTGAGATCGCGATCGCGGAATAAATCCGACGAGAAGAAAAAGAAGAACGGTCATACGAACGGACGTTCGTTAACCTAGAAGAATTTGGTGATCACGTTCGTTAGGACGAACGGTCCGGCAAACGGTCCAAAGGCAACTAAATCGGAAAAGAAAACGAATCCGATCTAGGGTTTCGGAGAAGAAAACCGAAAACGAAAAACCGATCTAGAAAACGAATCGGAAGAGAAGAAAAGAATCGGAACGATTAGAAGAAAACGATCCGAGGAAAAGAGTAGCGGGGCAACCTCCGGCGAGGTCTCCGGCGAGGGGCTCCGGCGGCGTGGCGTAGGGCGGCGGTGCGGGCAAGGTGCGGCGGCGGCGTGGGCAAGGTGCGGCGCGGTGGCGGTGACTTGGGGCGCGGAGCGGGTGTGGGGTGGCGCGGTGTGGTGTAGTGCGCGGGGTGGGGCGCGGCTTGGGGCTTGGGTTTGATTTGATGGGTTTAGAGGGGGGGTGTTGGGGTATTTATATTGGGGAGGGGAGGATTTACTTGGGGTAGGGATCAAGGAATTGGAATAGGAGTAGGAAAGATCTAGAAAAAGAAACGGAATAAACGGGAGTAGGACAAAAGTCCTACTAGGACTTCCAAAAGACAACGGCGGCGGCTCCCTGGAGCCTGGGCGCTCGCGCGATGGCCTCCTGGCCTTGGCCGGCGGCGGCTTGGGCCTTTGGCCCAAGGCGCTAAGGATTTTTTTTAACAGATTTCGCGCACAGAAAACAAAAGAAAAAGCAACTAAACGAACTCCGAAAAACCTAAAGTAAATTTCCCCCGACTCCTAAAAATGAGTCGAACAAAATGAACTTTTCTCCGGGCCTAAAATACAATTTTCGAAAACGCGCATTTTTCCCTATCCAAATAAAAGCAAATGAAACTCCGGCAAAACCAAAATTGATCTATTTATTAAATCTTCATTTTTCCTAAATTGGGAAAAGTCATATTATTTCCCTCTCTCATATTTTTGATATCGGAAAATAATTGAAGATAAAATAAATAAATCAAATGATCCTCTTTTCAAATTCGAGAAAACTCTCAAATATGAAAATAACGAAATCTCCAACTCTCTCCGTGGGTCCTTGAGTTGCGTGAAATTTCTAGGATCAACCAAAATGCATGAAAATATGATATGCATGATGATCTAGTGTATAACATTCCAAATTGAAAATTTGGGATGTTACACCCAAATAAATGTTCATCCTGTGCGGCTTGATTTTAGAAGCCGGGGAAAATTTATTTCAGGATTTTTGGAGTCCGTTTAGTTGACCTTTTGTTTTTTTTTCCGAGCGTAACCATTTTCTTTTTAAAAACGCAACCGACCTACAGGCCGTGTCCGACCCGGACACTAGGCCCGTCCGGCTTTATAAGCCGGGGAGGCGCAGTCGGAACCCCCCCTCAAACCCTAGCGCAGCCCCGCCGCCGCCCCGCGCCGCCGACCGCCGCCGTCGTCGGAGCACCGCCGCCGCCGCCGGATTAGTCGCCGGAGTTGCCGGAGGTAGTTTTTTTTTTCTTTTCGCCCCGGTTTTTCTCAAAAAACCGTTCGGTTTTCCGACGGTTTTGTTCGTTTTTTATTTTCGTTTTTTTAAATAGATCGGTTTTTCCGGTTTATTTAAATAGCGAGCATTCGACCGTTCGTTCGTTTTAATGAACGTTCGTCGTTTTTCTTTTTCTCGGATTAAATCCGTGATTTCTCTGATTGCGATTTCTGATCCGATTTTCATTTTAGTCTAACTTTTCGGTTGTTTATCGGAATCAGGCGATTCAAGCGCCTAGAGTTTCGTCTCGAAACCCTCTTTCCGATTAACCAACTCAAACAAGTTTTTTCCACTGTAAAAATTGCCCTAGATCAAGAATAGTAAACGAAGCCTGTTTCTTTTGCCGTTTGTTTTTCGTTGCTTCGTTCGATTTGATTCTTTTTGCCAACCAGAGTTCTTAAGTTGAACCTTCTGGTTAGATCTCTTATTCGACCTTTACCTGTGCATTAGCTGAGTACTTATTGTATGCTTGTTTGTTTGCGATAGAGTACCCGGAGTGCGCCGCTTGTTACTTCGAATCGCTAGGTTTCCCGGATCATCAGCAAGGCAAGTAACACTTTGATCATGTTTTCCTACTACCCAGTTTTATTGCATTAGATCAATCCTTACACATTGCATGATTAGGATCTAATTAAATTGTGGGTTTGGGAAGTAGTTGAGGTAGTGCCTATTACCTATTTATTATCAAACCTTTGGGAGTTCTTCTACGTTTGCTTATTATGCCATGCTATGCTAGTAGACGTGGATTGGGTGAGTGTATCCATGACAAATGTGAGATTGTTAATTAATGGTTTATTTAAGGTGGCAAATTAAACACACATCTGGGTGGATTGAGGTACCTGGGTATTCCAGGATTGCCTGTTTTTCTTTATGGACCGCCACCCAGGCTCAAAGGGATCATGCGATTATTCATACTAGAAACTTTCGTGCGTAGCCACAAGCTATTATGGGCTCTAGCATAGTTGATTAAGTCGTGTGAACTCTTACATTGGTAGACTAGCAGATGTAGGGGTTGTAGGTGGTATGGTCTACCCATCGTAAGGTGCAAACGCTTCTGAAAGACTATGTCTCGGTCATCCGTTTCTCAAACACCCTGTAGTGCGAGAAACCAAACGAAGGCGATCGAGTCTTGTGGGGAAAAGTGCGCAAACCTCTGCAGAGTGTATAAACTAATCATGGTTAGCCGCGTCCCCGGTTATGGACATCTTGAGTATCTAGTACCTGGATTATCATGTGAATCTCAACATGTTACTATAAAAGTAATTTTGATGGGTTTGTTTAATGATGATGCTTAATTGGGATTGAGAATGCTGTCAACCATTCTCAATGTTTAAAAACCACCATGATAGTTAAATAAATTTATTCCTTTGAAGTAGGGAAAAATTGGCTTTACGCAAAACTGTAACCATAGAGCTTTCCACCAGCCAAATATGCATATAGAATAGCTGTTTCATTTCATTACTCTCTATGTGTTACATTGCCAGCATATTCCATGTGCTGACCCATTTCGGGCTGCAACATTAATGTTGCAGACTTTTCAAACGATGATTAAGGAGGTTTTAGGTCGTGGTTCTACACTCAGTGATGCCGTTTGAGTTGATGGACTCACTTATCTTCCAAGCCTTCCGCTGTTATCGTTATTAGATGGCCTGAAGCCATATTTACTGCAATAAGTTCTCTTTTGAGACACTCGATGTAATAAGTGTGTGATTGCTACTCTGTTATAAATCCTTCAAGTACTGTGTGGTGTCAGCATTACTGATCCAGGGATGACACCGGAGCACAGAGATTGGACCGTTTGAGGTCTGGTCGCTACATAGTAGTTTTCAATGGTGAACATCTATATGTTGATCATATCTACTATATGATTCATGTTCGACCTTTCGGTCTCCAGTGTTCCGAGGCCATGTCTGTACATGCTAGGCTCGTCAAGTTTAACTCGAGTATTCCGCATGTCCAAAATTGTCTTGCACCCGTTGTATGTGAATGTAGAGCTTATCACACCCAATCATCACGTGGTGTCTCAGCACGACGAACTGTCGCAATGGTGCATACTCAGGGAGAACACTTATACCTAGAAATTTTAGTGAGGGATCATCTTATAATGCTACTATCGTACTAAGCAAAATAAGATGCATAAAAGATAAACATCACATGCAATTAAAATATGTGACATGATATGGCCATCATCATCTTGTGCCTTCGATCTCCATCTCCAAAGCATCGTCATGATCTCCATCATCACTGTATTGACACCTTGATCTCCATCATAGCGTCGTGGTCATCTCGCCAACTATTGCTTCTACAACTATCGCTAACACATAGTGATAAAGTAAAGCAATTACATGGCATTTGCATTTCATACAATAAAGTGACAACCATAAGGCTCGTGCCAGTTGCCGATAACTTTTACAAAACATGATCATCTCATACAATAACGTACTTCACATCATGTCTTGACCATATCACATCACAACATGCCCTACTAAAACAAGTTAGACGTCCTCTACTTTGTTGTTGCAAGTTTTACGTGGCTGCTATGGGCTTCTAGCAAGAACCGTTCTTACCTACGCATCAAAGCCACAACGGTGATTTTTTCAAGTTTGTTGTTTTAATCTTCAACCAGGACCGGCCGTAGTCAAATTCAATTCAAATAAATTTGGAGAAACAGACACCCGCCAGCCTATGCAAAACTAGTTGCATGTCTGTCGGTGTTACCGGTCTCATGAACGTGGTCATGTAAGGTTGGTCCGGGCCGCTACATCCAACAATACCGCCAATCAAAATAAAATATTGGTGGTAAGCAGTATGACAATCACTGCCCACAACTCTTTGTGTTCTACTCGTGCATATCATCTACGCATAGACCTGGCTCGGATGCCACTGTTGGGTAACGTAGCTTGCAATTTCAAAAAAAATTCATACGCTCACGCAAGATCTATCTAGGAGATGCATAGCAACGAGAGGGGGAGAGTGTGTCCACGTACCCTCGTAGATCGAAAGCGGAAGCGTTTGACAACACGGTTGATGTAGTCAAACTTCTTCTTGTTCCGACCGATCAAGCATTGAATGTACGACACCTCCGATTTCGACACACGTTCAGCTCCATGACGTCCCTCGAACTCTTGATCCAGCAGAGTGTCGAGGGAGAGTTCTGTCAGCGCAATGGCATGGTGACAGTGATGGTGAAGTGATCCGTGCAGGGCCTTGCCTAAGCACTACGTGAATATGACCGGAGGCGTAAACTGTGGAGGGAGGCGCCGCACATGGCTAACAGATGTTGTTGTGTGTTCTAGGCGCCTCCCCCCTTCATATATATAGGTGGGAGGGAGAGGGGGCAGCCAAGGGGGCGCCCAAGTAGGAGGGAGGAAGGAAGGAAGGTGGAGGCCGAATCCCTCCCCTTCCTTTCTCCCTTCTCCTCTTTCCTCCCCCTTTATTGGCGCACCAGCCCCTTAGGTCTGGTATGTCCCCCTCTTGGCCCATTAAGGCCCATGTAGTTGTCGGGGGGATCCCCAGAACCCCTTTCGGTGATCCGATATGCACCCGGTACCCCCGGAACACTTCCGGTGTCCGAATACCATCGTCCATTATACGAATCTTTACCTCTTGACCACTTCGAGACTCCTTGTCACGTCTGTGGTCTCATCCAGGACTCCGAACAACATTCGGGCACCAAATCACATAACTCATATAATACAAAACCGCCATCGAACATTAAGTGTGCAGACCCTATGGGTTCGAGAACTATGTAGACATGACTGAGACACCTCTCCGGTCAATAACCCATAGCGGAACCTGGATGCTCATATTGGTTTCCACTTATTCTATGAAGATCTTTATCAATCATACCATAATGACAACATCCGTTATTCCCTTTGTCATCGGTATGTTACTTGCCCGAGATTCGATCGTCGGTATCTTCATACCTAGTTCAATCTCATTACCGGAAAGTCTCTTTACCCGTTCCATAATACATCATCCCGTAACTAACTCATTAGTCACATTGCTTGAACTTATCATGATGTGCATTACCGAGAGGGCCCAGAGATACCTCTCCGATACTCGGAGTGACAAATAGATACCTCTTCGATACTCGGAGTGACAAATCCTAATCTTGATCTATGCTAACCCAACAAACACCTTCGGAGATACATGTAGAGCATCTTTATAATCACCCTGTTACATTGTGACATTTGATAGCACACAAGTTATTCCTCCGGTATCCGGGAGTTGCATAATCTCATAGTCAAAGGAATATGTATTTGACATGAAGAAAGCAATAGCAATAAAACTAAACGATCAATATGCTAAGCTAACGGATGGGTCTTGTCCATCACATCATTCTCCAAATGATGTGATCCCGTTCATCAAATGACAACACATGTCTATGGTTAGGAAACTTAATCATCTTTGATTAACGAGCTAGTCTAGTAGAGGCTTACTAGGGACACCATGTTTTGTCTATGTATCCATGCATGTATCAAGTTTCAGGTCAATACAATTCTAGCATGAATAATAAACATTTATCATGATATAAGGAAATATAAAATAACAACTTTATTATTGCCTGTAGGGCATATTTCCTTCACAATGAACTACTCACGCATCATCGGATAGGCACCAATGAGGATGACGAACCCCTCCGTGATGGTGTCTAGATTGTATATGTGCTTTCTGGAACTTGCGGCGGCTGGAATTGTGTTTTGTCGACTCCCCTAGGGTTTTTGGAATATTGGGGTATTAATAGAGCAAAGAGCAGCGCAGGAGGCCACCGGGCACAACCCATCAGGGCGCCTGGCCCCCCAGGCGCACCCAGGTAGGTTGTGCCCCCTCGAGGCACCCCTGTGGTACTTCTTTGGCCCATCTAGTGTCTTCTGGCCCAGAAAAGATCTCCAAAAAGTTTTGTTGCGTTTGGACTCCAATTTGGTATTGATTTTCTGTGAAGTAAAAACAACCAAAAAACAGCAATTGGCACTAGGCACTATGTTAATAGGTTAGTTCCAAAAATGATATAAAGTTGCTATAAAATGATTATAAAACATCCAATAATGATAATATAACAGCATGGAACAATCAAAAATTATAGACACATTGGAGATGTATCAGATATCAACAAGGATGCGGATGACGAAAATCAACTTCAACCTGCACCAGGTAGGAAAGATGAGCAGGAAAGTGCATTGTTAAAGATCTGAAACTGTTCATTCATGTTTGAAAGAATACATAGTAATGAGTACTCGGGTATTGAGGAGGATCAGGATAATTTCTTGATTGGACTTGAATGATTCCAAAAGGGAATTCAGACCTTCAAAGTTCTATGGTGAACGGTTGAATCACCTTAAGTTAGCGCTACACAATTTAGCATTTCTTAATGATAGAAGGTTCTACGAGCATAGTGAACCGACCAATTTGATATTGACTATATTTATGTTGGTTGTAGAGAAATTATAGGTGAGAAAAATTGGGTGGTTATTACCAGGTGATCATTCTTTGATGTTTACATACCTCTATGTATAACTTGAGCTATGAATTTGATTCCCTTTACCTATGTATTTATATCTATAAATGTTTTTGTACATTACCCATCTTAATTGAACACATCTTATATCCCTCGCAATAGAATATATCTTATATATGGTATCAACCAATATTTTGGTGACCTTTTATCCCATTTCATTTTGACAATTATGCACACAACCAAGAAATTTGGATTAGTTCATTATTTTATTTTAGTGTGTCAAGTGTTTGGTTAGTTCACCTACCATATTTTTGACCATTGTTAAACCATCACAACATCATTTGGTTTGTTCAAGTATTTTACCTATAAGAAAGGAATCAAATTCTATCATAAAAGGTAAAGAGAGGTAAAGTCATACTAACATGTATTGTAATGATATTTTTATTCCTTTTTACCATGTATGCTTAATTTTTTTACAAGTTCTATATCTTCCCATGAATTAATATATTCATTCATCCTTCAATGAACCTCCTTGGTAGTATTTTGTGCATTTAGGTAAAATGATTGACAATGTGGTAAGACATCGTTCTTGATGCTAACAAATAAGGTGTTTCTAAAAAAACTAGCAAATTGGGTTTCTTTTGAGAAAAATGATGACATGCTCCCTTTCTCTTAAAAGGATAGAAGTTAGTACTTTTCACCCCACCAAGTTAAATGTGATATACAATCCATTTTGTATGTCTTAGACAGTGCAATTCTATACATTTTATTGTAATTCGTTTTTGCAATGTTTATTCACTATCCATCAAATGTGTATTTATTTACCAATTGCATCAATTGGTGACATCAAGAAAATGTGGTGTCAAGTGGGAGAGTCTTTTAAACCTCCAAAGTATGAATTCCACTTCTCCTGGAAGCATTTTGATGGTCTTTTCATTTACGAACCTCGTATTAAATTATGCAATGACGTAAACTAGAATGTATTGGCACATTATCTTCGCATCGTGCTTGGCTTCATGTGTTTTGACATTCATATATTTGTAGAACATGCATAACTGTTTCGTGGTCCTTTCGCAACTTCTACCAGAAGGTGCGTGTTATATTCAGCTTACCCTTTATATTTCTTTAGGTGTGGTGTTCTTGTGGTTGAATCCTGCCATGGGTGATAACCTGATGAGTACCAAGCTAGTCAGTGAAACACAAAACTTACTAAAAATATTCTACGAGTCCTCTGAAATGAGCCTTTACTAACTAAAATAAATTCAACTTTTCTTAAGTTCCACAAAGTTGAAATGGGAGATTATTATTTTTAAATGTCATGTACACTTTTTTAACGGTACGAAACATTTTATATACTGGGCAAACATTTTTTTACATTGTTCAAACATTTGTCTCAATTTCACAAACATTTTTTGAAATGCGAGAGTATTTTTTTTAAATGTCATGTACAGATTTTAATGGAACTATTTTTTTATATTATGTAAACATTTGTTTACATTGTATAAAGCTTTCTTAAATGTCATGAACAATTTTTTTGAGACACAAGAATATTTTTCAAAATGTCACGCTCAGTTGTTGAATGGGTGAGACATTTTTTATATTATGATATTTTTTGCGTTGTATAAACATCTTATAAATATGATGGAATTTTTTCTGAAATGCATGAATATTTCTTCAAAATGTCACATACATTTTCTAAAAAGCTATCAACATTTAAAAAATTGCGTTAGCAATTTTTTTTTATTTTTTTTCATGGTGTTAAATTTTGATAAGTAAATTTAGGTTTTTTAAAAAAGTATTCATTCACAATAAAAATAAAATTGAAAATAACAAAATAAAAAGGGAAAGTATCATGATGTCAGGATGACTCATCACATTGTCAACAAGAGCAAACAATGTCCTTACACAGCCAACCCATCCCTGACTCCTGTAGGCATGCACGGGCAAGCCTCGCTAAGGGAGGCATGGCCGCGCCCCAGCTTGCTCCCTAAAAATTAAATGGAACATCGCTACGAGCCCTTCTATCAATGACACGAGCTCGTGATAGGCCGCGATAAGCCACCGGTGTGATAACCAACAATAAAACGAAATTGTCTGCCATGGGTTGCACACAACATTAGCTGGGAGATTACACAAAGCATGGTGTTCTTTTTAATCCAACGGTTACGCTCTTGAATTAGACTAAACTTAATCTTAGCTAGCTAGTTTCTTTTAGCATTTCGATTTGTTCATTGGTGTGCGTCGGTGCTATACAAACGGTTTTTAACCCCTTTCTCTGACGACATTTGGAACTATCGCCAAGTGAGTGTGGGGGATAGGGGGGTCCTTCCCACACGACCCAGAAATCGTCGGGGATAGGCCCTCCTGCGACAAAGGCTGGGGCCGCGTGCAATGGGCGAGGTATATGTATATCCCACACAGTAATCCGAGAAAAACATTTCTGTAGGTATGTACATCCCACACGGTGAATCTCAGAAAATCATTTCCGTAGGTCTATACATCACACATGGTCAATCCAAGGAATACGTTTTCGTTCTTATGTACATCCCACACAGTCAATCCAGGGAAAACATTTCCATTCGTACGTAGATCCTACACAGTTTATTTGTGTAGGCTCGTGTGTGAAAGGTGTAACTGTCACACATGGTTTGCCTTGGTTAACTGTTTTCTTTTATCAACTACATCACACACGATTTGATGAAGAAAATTATGTGGCATTGGCTATCCATCGCAAGCGCTTTTACTGCTAGAACCGTTTGCAAAGGTTCATGACATATTTAGCAGGTTTATTAGTTTACAATTAATAATTCCAGTATTACACAAATTCACATTGCATATCGAACAGTTGTTTGCCAATTTCATATCAGGCACATAAATATATTATAACATCACAGTACGGTAGCTACATGAAAACAGCACAGTACAACATATAGCTAGTCCAACTTCATAAGAACAATATATTCATTTCCCTAATCGAGATCATCCAGACTCGTCTTATCCACCTCTACTTTCAGCTTAGTAAGAACCTGTTTTGCACAGGCCAACTTGGAAAGTGCCTCCTCCTTCACCAACACCATCTTAGCAAAGTCTGATTTTAAAAAATCTGAGCTCATTCTCCACCTTCAACTTTTTATCCCGCATCTTCAAATATTCTTCAGCGTTGACAATAGTTTATCTAAGCCTACGTCTGTTCCTCATACATGCTCCAGAGCTTTGCTAGGCACATCTTCAAAGACTGTAGCCACTCTTGATCAACCCACTCCAAGTAAGAACGCTTCCGTTCATCCTATAATATTTAAAACTAGATCAGTAACAATTGTAGGGGAAATGGGTTTATAGCAACATAGAAAATCACCAATGCTTATTTTGAAAAACTAAAGAAACATGTTAATTATGACATATCTTCTCAAAAAGATCAAAGTGCAAATGAATTAATTGCTATTGAGACAACAACCAAATTGTGGAACATCAGAAGCTATAATTAACTACAACGACGCTACAAGTTCTTACTTATGTATAATAAATAACAAATTGAACATTTTATGAGGAAGGTAAATATAATAGCAACAACATAGCGACAATGTTTGGATGACAGCAAATTGATACTAACAGGTGTGTACATGCACAAATTTAGTAACATAGAACTAATAGCACTAAGGCCGTCCACTATGTATGCCACAACTGTTGCTACATCTCACCCCGGTGCCCTGCACTGGCGAGCCGATGTAGCGAAAAAAATCAGGGACCCGGACTCTGGAGCACGTAGTTGCTCCGATGCCCAGTTCCTTCATGCCATAAAGATTTAGTATTTTACTGCTTGGCTGCTCGAACGTGTGGACCAAAGTTGGCTGCACAAACTGCTGAAGCGGTGCCAAATAATTTTCTAATGGCACCGCTGATGAGATGGCAACAATTTAAGATACTAGGTACAAACTGTGACACTGTCTTAGGATGCTTTTGGTTAAAGGTGTGGTATGAATGGGTTGGGACCGTGACAGTGTCTGAATCACATCTAACAAATGATTTGTAACAACGAAAGAGGGTCTAACCTTCTCTGCACATGCCAGAAACTTCCTCCCACTGTCCACAGATTCAAACGCAACTAGCTTCACGCATGGAGATTGATGGTGACAACGAGCAGATAGATCTTCAGCCACCCCACTACATTCGTTGCCACTGATGGTCCTAGGGAGCTACAAGAGGAAGAAATGACTCAAATCGGCCACCGGGTAAAAATCCTTCATTCCAAGCCATAGCCCGGGAGAGAGAAGAGAGGCATACTGGTAACCCACAAGTATAGGGGATTGCAACAATTTTCGAGGGTAGATTATTCAACCCAAATTTATATATTCGACACAAGGGGAGCCAAAAAATATTTGAAGGTATTAGCCGCTGAGTTGTCAATTCAACCACACCTGGAGATTAATTATCTGCAGCAAAGTGATCAGTAGCAAAGCAGTTTGATAGTTTTGATAGTAGTGACAGCAGCAACGGTAACAGTAATAGTGATACCAGTAATTTTGTAGCAAGTGCGACAGTGATGATAGGAGTAGTAACTTAGCAGAAACAATATAGGATAAATTCGTAGGCACTGGATCGGTGAATTGTTGGATGATATTCACCATGGGACAGTTATAACCTAGGGCGATACGGCACTAGCTCTAGTTCATCGATATAATGTAGGCATGTATTCCATAAATAGTCATACGTGCGTTATTAAAAGAACCTGCATGACATCTTTTGTCCTACCCTCCCGTGGCAGCGGGGTCCATATTGGAAACTAAGGGATATTAAGGCCTCCTTTTAATAGAGAACCGGAACAAAGCATTAACACATAGTGAATACATGAACTCCTCAAACTACGGTCATCACCGAGAGTGGGCCCGGTTGTTGTCACTCCGGGGTTGTCGGATCATAACCGTAGTAGGTGACTATAACTTGCAAGATCGGATCTAAAACATGGATATAATGATGAATTCATAAACGGTTCAGATCTGAAATCATGGCACCCGGGCCCAAATTGACAAGCATTAAGCATAGCAAAATCATAGCAACATCAATCAAAGAACATAGTGGATACTAGGGATCGGGCCCTAACAAAACTAACTTGATTACATGATGAATCTCATCCAACTCCTCACCGACCAGCGAGCCTACGAAGCAATTACTCACTCCCTGTGGGGATCATCCTGGAATTGGCAATGGAGATTGGTTGGTAATGATGAAGAAGAAAGATCCCCCTCCCCGAAGCCCCAAACGGACTCCAGATCTGCCCTCTCGAGGAAGAACAGGGCTTGGCGGCGGCTCCATCTCGTGGATCGTGATAATTCTTTTTCCCTGTTTTTTTCTGGAATAATGTGAATTTATAGTATCAGGGGGGTCATCGGCGGGGCCACCAGGTGGGTACAACCCACCTGGGCACGCCAAGAGAGGGCGGCGCGCCCTGGTGGGTTGTGCCCACCCAGGAGCCCCTCTCCGGTGGGTCTTGGCTCCAAAAATTCTTATTATTGGTATAAAAAATCCTCGCAAAGTTTCGTTCCATTCCGAGAAATTTTATTTCTGCACAAAAACAACACCATGGTAGTTCTGCTGAAAACAACGTCAGTCCGGGGTTAGTTTCATTCAAACCATGCAAATTAGAGTCCAAAACAAGAGGAAAAGCATGAGAAAAAGTAGATACATTAGAGACGTATCAACTCCCCCAAGCTTAAACATTTGCTTGTCCTCAAGCAATTCAGTTGGTAAACTGAAATTGAGAAAGAAAAACTTTTACGAACTCTTTTTGCTCTTGTTTGCATAAATAAGCTTAAACAGCACCCAGGTTTTCAGCCAACATTATAACTAACCATGTCAACAATAACATTTAAAGATTATAATGACTCATACCAATAACACAATCAGCTAGCGATGTAACATCCCAAATTTTCAATTTGGAATGTTATACATAGGTCACCAATGCATATCACATTTTATTGCGTTTTTTATAGGATGGTGACAAATATGGTGAAACAAGTGGTATATGGATGGTAGATAAAGGTTTTTGTAATCTGAAAAATATAAAAACAGCAAGGTAACTAATGATGAAAGTGAGCACAAACGATATTGCCTAGGGTTCATACTTTCACTAGTGCAAGTTCCCTCAACAATAATAACATTATTGGATCATATAACTATACCTCAACATGCAACAAAGAGTCACTCCAAAGTCACTAATAGCGGAGAACAAAGGAAGAGATTATGGTAGGGTACGAAACCACCTCAAAGTTATTCTTTCCAATCAATCCGTTGGGCTATTCCTATAAGTGTCACAAACAGTCCTAGAGTTCGTTCTAGAATAACACCTTAAGACACAAATCAACCAAAACCCTAATGTCACCTAGATACTCCAATGTCACCTCAACTATCCGTGGGTATGATTATACGATATGCATCACACAATCTCAGATTCATCTATTCAAACCTACACAAAGTACTTCCAAGAGTGCCCCAAAGTTTCTACCGGAGAGTCAACACGAAAACGTGTGCCACCCCCTATGCATAGATTCATGGGCGGAACCCGCAAGTTGATCACCAAAACATACATCAAGTGGATCAATAGAATACCCCATTGTCACCACAGGTATCCCATGCAAGACATACATCAAGTGTTCTCAAATCCTTAAAGACTCAATCCGATAAGATAACTTCAAAGGGAAAACTCAATCCATTATAAGATAACACGAGAGAGAGAGAGAGATCAAACACATAGCTACTGGTACATACCCTCAGCCCCGAAGGAGAACTACTCCCTACTCGTCATGGAGAACACCGGGATGATGAAGATGGCCAACGGAGAGGGATTCCCCCTCCGGCAGGGTGCCGGAACGGGTCTAGATTGGTTTTCAGTGGCTACAGAGGCTTCTGGCGGCTGAACTCCCGATCTATTCTGCTCCCCGAAGTTTTTATGGTGTATGGGTATATATGGGAGGAAGAAGTACGTCGGTGGACCTCCGGGCTGTCCATGAGGCAGGGGGTACACCCCCACCCTCGTGGGTAGCCCGGGACTCTCCTGGTGCAACTCCGATACTTCGTGGGCTTCTTCTGGTCCAAAAATAAGTTCCGTGAAATTTCACGTCCATTGGACTCCGTTTGATTTTCCTTTTCTGCGATACTCTAAAACAAGGAAAAAAACAAAAACTGGCACTGGGCTCTGGGTTAATAGGTTAGTCCCAAAGATAATATAAAAGTGTATAATAAAGCCCATAAACATCCAAAGTTGATAATATAATAGCATGGAACAATAAAAAATTATAGATACGTTGGAGACGTATCAGCATCCCCAAGCCTAATTCCTGCTTGTCCTCGAGTAGGTAGGTGATAAAAACAAAATTTTTGATGTGGAATGCTACCTAACATATTTATCCATGTAAATCTCTTTATTGTGGCAAGAATATTCAGATCCATAAGATTCAAGAAAAAAGTTTAATATTGACATAAAAATAATAATACTTCAAGCATACTAACAAAGTAATCATGTCTTCTCAAAATAACATGGCCAAAGAAATCTATCCCTACAAAGTCATATAGTCTGGCTATGCTCCATCTTCACCACACAACATACTTAAATCATGCACAACCCTGATGACAAGCCAAGCAATTGTTTCATACTTTTGATGTTCTCAAACTTTTTCAATCTTCACGCAATATATGAGCGTGAGCCATGGATATAGCACTATAGGTGGAATAGAATGGTGGTTGTGGAGAAGACAAAAAGGGAGAAGATAGTCTCACATCAATTAGACGTATCAACGGGCTATGGAGATTCCCATCAATAGATATCAATGTGAGTGAGTAGGGATTGCCATGCAACGGATGCACTAGACCTATAAATATATGAAAGCTCAACAAAAGAAACTAAGTGGGTGTGCATCCAACTTGCTTGCTCATGAAGCCAAGTTCTATAATGAAAAGTTCCCACTAGTATATGAAAGTGACAAAACAAGAGACTCTCTATCATGAAGATCATGGTGCTACTTTGAAGCACAAGTGTGGAAAAAAAGGATAGTAGCATTGTCCCTTTTATTTTTATTTTTTTATTAATTTTTGTTTGGCCTTTTTTTGCCTTTCCTTTTTTATTTGGCCTTTCTTTTTTTATTTGGCCTTTCTCCTTTTTTTGGGACAATGCTCTATTAATGATGATCATCACACATCTATTTATTTACAACTCAATAATTACAACTCGATACTAGAACAAAGTATGACTCTATATGAATGCCTCCGGCGGTGTACCGGGATGTGCAATGACTCATGAGTGACATGTATGAAAGGATTATGAACGGTGGCTCTGCCACAGATACGATGCCAACTACATGATCATGCAAAGCAATATGACAATGATGAAGCGTGTCATAATAACGGAACGGTGGAAAGTTGCATGGCAATATATCTCGGAATGGCTATGGAAATGCCATAATAGGTAGGTATGGTTGCTGTTTTGAGGAAGGTATATGGTGGGTTTATGGTACCAGCGAAAGTTGCACGGTACTAGAGAGGCTAGCAATGGTGGAAGGGTGAGAGTGCGTATAATCCATGGACTCAACATTAGTCATAAAGAACTCACATACTTATTGCAAAAATCTATTAGTTATCAAAACAAAGTACTACGTGCATGCTATTAGGGGGATAGATTGGTAGGAAAAGACCATCGCCCGTCCCCGACCGCCACTCATAAGGAGGACAATCTATAAATACATCATGCTCTGACTTCTTAACATAACGGTTCACCATACGTGCATGCTACAGGAATCACAAACTTTAACACAAGCATTTCTCAAATTCAGAACTACTCAACTAGCATGACTCTAATATCACCATCTCCATATCTCAAAACAATTATCAGGTATCAAACTTCTCATAGTATTCAATGCACTTTATATAAAAGTTTTTTATTATATCCCTCTTGGATGCCCATCATATTAGGGCTAAATTCATAACCAAAGCAAATTACCATGCTGTTCTAAAAGACTCTCAAAATAATATAAGTGAAGCATGAGAGATCAATTATTTCTATAAAATAAAACCACCACCGTGCTCTAAAAGGATAAAAGTGAAGCACTAGAGCAACGACAAACTACTCTGAAAGATATAAGTGAAGATCAATGAGTAGTTGAATAGTTATGCAACTAATTCCAGATCTTGGTATTTTATTCAAACAGCAAGCAAAACAAAATGAAATAAAATGACACTCCAAGCAAAACACATATCATGTGGCTAATAAAAATATAGCTCCAAGTAAAGTTACCGATGAACGAAGACAAAAGAGGGGATGCCTTCCGGGGCATCCCCAAGCTTATGCTCTTGGTTGTCCTTGAATATTACCTTGGGGTGCCTTGGGCATCCCCAAGCTTAGGCTCTTGGTTGTCCTTAAATATTACCTTGGGGTGACTTGGGCATCCCCAAGCTTAGGCTCTTGCCACTCCTTATTCCATAGTCCATCGAATCCTTACCCAAAACTTGAAAACTTCACAACACAAAACTTAACAGAAAACTCGTAAGCTCCGTTAGTATAAGAAAATAAATAACCACTTAGGTACTATTGTGAACTCATTCTAAATTCATATTGGTGTAATATCTAATGTATTTCAACTTCTCTATGGTTCATACCCTCCGATACAACTCATAGATTCATCAAAATAAGCAAACAACACATCGAAAACAGAATCTGGCAAAAACAGAACAGTCTGTAGTAATCTAGATCAAACGTATGCTTATGGAACTCATAAAATTCTCAAATAAATTTCTGGACGTGAGGAATTTATCTGTTAATCATCTGCAAAAGGAATTAACTAAATTTCACTCTTTAATAAAAAATGGCAGCAAATCTCGCGAGCGCTAAAGTTTCTGTCTTTTACAGCATGATCGCAAAGACTTTCCCCAAGTCTTCCCAAAGGTTCTACTTGGCACAAACACTAATTAAAACATAAAACTACATATAAATAGAGGATAGATGAATTATTTATTACTAAAAAGGAATAAAAAGCAAGGAACAAAAATAAAATTGGGTTGCCTCCCAACAAGCACTATCGTTTAACGCCCCTAGCTAGGCATGATAATTTCAACGATGCTCACATAAAAGATAAGAATTGTAACATAAAGAGAGCATCATGAAGAATATGACTATCACATTTAAGTCTAACCCACTTCCTATGCATAGGGATTTTGTGAGTAAACAACTTGTGGGAACAATAATCAACTAGCATAGGAAGGCAAAACAAGCATAACTTCAAGATTTTCAACACATAGAGAGGAAACTTGATATTATAGCAATTCCTAAAAGCATATATTCCACCCTCATAATAATTTTCAGTAGCATCATGAATGAATTTAACAATATAACCATCACATAAAGCATTCTTTTCATGATCTACAAGCATAGAAAAATTACTACTCTCTACATAAGCAAAATTCTTCTCAATTGGAATAGTGGGAGTATCATAAGAGACTCGAATACTATAAATTGTTTCCACATTAAAAGAGTAATGTTCCGAAAAAGGGTAATAATAATCATGAAGTTTTATAAATATAATCATCTCTACTTTTTATAGCATAAGTTTCATCACAATAATCATCATAAGTAGCAACTTTGTTCTCATCATAATCAATTGAAACCTCTTCCAGGATAGTGGAATCATTACTTAATAAAGTCATGACCTCTCCAAATCCACTTTCATAAATATAATCATCATAAGTAGGAGGCATGCTATCATCATAATAAATTTTCATATCAAAACTTGGGAGACTACGAATATCATCTTCATTAAACATAGCATCCCCAAGCTTGGGACAAACATTAATTGCAGCAAATATATTCTCAAAAACATCATCTTCATCAAACATAGCATCCCCAAGCTTGGGACTTTTCATATCATAAGCATAATCACTCTCATCATTAATAGTATGGATAGCACTAATTAATAGTATAGCAATTATCATATTCTTCCAAGCAAGTACCAAAAAGATTTTCAAGATCATAAGAAGTATCATTATCTTCCCAATCATAATCATCACAACAAGCAATAGGCATAACGAGATCATCATCAAGTGCATCATCTTCCACAATTATATTTTCATGAGGCACAACAGTAATAGGAGCAGCATTATTTGGGAGAGATATCTTTTTACCTCTCTTCCTTTTTTTTTCTTCTTCACCACATCATGTGTGGGTTTAATCCTCTTTTTGGAGCTCCTTATTAATGAGATTGGTTGAATAGGAGGCTCCTCCTTGTTACCTGATTCATCATAAGAAACAACAGGAGGGTATTGGGAGGTCTCTTCCCTTTCAGTAGTATTCTCTCATCCTCTATTTGTTTTCTTTTCTTTATGTAATTGGCAATATAAGGGTTTTCAATGCAATTCACCGCACAATACATATAAATTTCCTATAGATCAAAATCAAGAAGTTTATCACGGGAAAATACTGGAAGATAGTTAGTTATACGTTTCATTTCTTCATAACCCATAAGCAAACTAAGTTCATTATGATGCGCAAGGGAAATCAAGTCATTACAATTTTTGGAAACGATTAGATCATGAAACAATTTGCATCGGATGTTTAAATGACCACGTTCATTGCAAAGTTCACAAGTACGGTTAAGAAAATTTAAATTTTCAGCACAAACATCTAGCCTTTCTTGCAACAATTTAGTTTCTAAATGATTATGCCTCTTGCAATATCTATCTTCCCTAATTTGGTGTGTACTTGCAAACCCAATGCACTCCACAAAAATTGACATGTTTATAGGAGACATTTTCATCATAACTAGTGCAATCATCATTAGTACTATGGATATTCAAAGAGTTCATACTAAAAACATTGCAATCATGCTCATCATTCAAAGATTTAGTGCCAAACATTTTAATGCATTCTTCTTCTAACACTTTGGCACAATTTCCTTTCCATCATACTCACGAAAGATATTAAAAAGATGAAGCGTATGAGGCAAACTTAACTCCATATTTTTTTGTAGTTTTCTTTTATAAACTAAACTAGTGCTAAAACAAGAAACAAAAAGATTCGATTGCAAGATCTAAAGATATACCTTCAAGCGCTAACCTCCCTGGCAACGGCGCCAGAAAAGAGCTTGAGTCTACTACACAACCTTCTGTTGTAGACATTGTTGGGCCTCCTGTGCAGAGGTTTGTAGGACAGTACAAATTTCCCTCAAGGACGACCTAAGGTTTATCAATCCGTAGGAGTCGTAGGATGAAGATGGTCTCTCTCAAGCAACCCTGCAACCAAATAACAAAGAGTCTCTTGTGTCCCCAACACACCCAATACAATGGTAAATTGTATAGGTGCACTAGTTCGGCGAAGAGATGGTGATACAAGTGCATATGGATGTAGATAAATTTTTGTAATCTGAAAAATATAAAACGCAAGGACTAATTTAAAAGTGAGCACGAAACTATTGCAATGTGTTGAAACAAGGCCTAGGGTTCATACTTTCACTAGTGCAAGTTCCCTCAACAATAATAACATAATTGGATCATATAACTATCCCTCAACATGCAACAAAGAGTCACTCCAAAGTCACTAATAGCGGAGAACAAACGAAGAGATTATGGTAGGGTACGAAACCACCTCAAAGTTATTCTTTCCAATCAATCCGTTGGGCTATTCCTATAAGTGTCACAAACAACCCTAGAGTTCGTACTAGAATAACACCTTAAGACACAAATCAACCAAAACCCTAATGTCACCTAGATACTCCAATGTCACCTCAAGTATCCGTGGGTATGATTATACGATATGCATCACACAATCTCAGATTTCATCTATTCAAACCTACACAAAGTACCTCCAAGAGTGCCCCAAAGTTTCTACCGGAGAGTCAAGACGAAAAACGTGTGCCACCCCCTATGCATAGATTCATGGGCGGAACCCGCAAGTTGATCACCAAAACATACATCAAGTGGATCAATAGAATACCCCATTGTCACCACAGGTATCCCACGCAAGACATACATCAAGTGTTCTCAAATCCTTAAAGACTCAATCCGATAAGATAGCTTCAAAGGGAAAACTCAATCCATTACAAGAGAGTAGAGGGGGAAAACATCATAGGATCCAACTATAATAGCAAAGCTCGCGATACATCAAGATCGTGCCACCTCAAGAACACGAGAGAGAGAGAGAGATCAAACACATAGCTACTGGTACATACCCTCAGCCCCGAGGGAGAACTACTCCCTCCTCGTCATGGAGAACATCGGGATGATGAAGATGGCCACCGGAGAGGGATTCCCCCTTCGGCAGGGTGCCGGAACGGGTCTAGATTGGGTTTTGGTGGCTACGGAGGCTTCTGGTGGAGGAACTCCCGATCTATTCTGCTCCCCGAAGTTTTTAGGGTATATGGGTATATATAGGAGGAAGAAGTACGTCGGTGGACCTCCGGGCTGTCCACGAGGCAGGGGGCGCGCCCCCACCCTCGTGGGCAGCCCGGGACTCTCCTGGTCCAACTCTGATACTCCGTGGGCTTCTTCTAGTCCAAAATAAGTTCCATGAAGTTTCAGGTCAATTAGACTCCGTTTGATTTTCCTTTTTTGCGATACTCTAAAACAAGTACAAAACATAAACTGGCACTGGGCTCTGGGTTAATAGGTTAGTCCCAAAAATAATATAGAAGTGTATAATAAAGCCCATAAACATCCAAAGTTGATAATATAATAGCGTGGAACAATCAAAAATTATAGATATGTTGGAGACGTATCAGCCAGCCTCGCCGCCCGAAACCCTAGCCGCCCCCATGATGTCTACTACACAACCTTCTTCTTGTAGACGTTCTTGGGCCTCCTTGTGCAGAGGTTTGTAGGACAGTAAAAAATTTCCCTCAAGTGGATGACCTAAGGTTTATCAATACGTGGGAGTCGTAGGATGAATATGGTCTCTCTCAAACAACCCTGCAAACAAATAACAAAGAGTCTCTTGTGTCCCCAACACACCCAATACAATGGTAAATTGTATAGGTGCACTAGTTCGGCGAAGAGATGGTGATACAAGTGCAAAATGGATAGTAGATATAGGGTTTTGTAATCTGAAAATATAAAAACAGCAAGGTAGCAAGCGGTAAAAGTGAGCATAAACGGTATTGCAATGCGTTGAAACAAGGCCTAGAGTTCATAATTTCACTAGTGCAAGTTCTCTCAACAATAATAACATAATTGGATCATATAACTATCCCTCAACATGCAACAAAGAGTCACTCCAAAGTCACTAATAGCGGAGAACAAACGAAGAGATTATGGTACTGTGCGAAACCACCTCAAAGTTATTCTTTCCGATCGATCTATTCAAGAGTCCGTAGTAAAATAACACGAAGCTACTTTCTGTGCAATCTATCATAGAATTCGTACTAGAATAACACCTTAAGACACAAATCAACCAAAACCCTAATGTCACCTAGATACTCCAGTGTCACCTCAAGTATCCGTGGGTATGATTATACAATAAGCATCACACAATCTCAAATTCATCTATTCAACCAACACAAAGAACTTCAAAGAGTGCCCCAAAGTTTCTACCAGAGAGTCAAGACGAAAACGTGTGCTAACCCCTATGCATAAGTTCACGAGGTCACGGAACTCGCAAGTTGATCACCAAAACATCCATCAAGTGGATCACGTGATATCCCATTGTCACCATAGATAAGCACATGCAAGACATACATCAAGTGTTCTCAAATCCTTAAAGACTCAATCCGATAAGATAACTTCAAAGGGAAAACACAATTCATCACAAGAGAGTAGAGGGGAAGAAACATCATTAGATCCAACTGTAATAGCAAAGCTCGCGATACAGCAAGATCGTGCCAAATCAAGAACACGAGAGAGAGCGATCAAACACATAGCTACTAGTACATACCCTCAGCCCCGAGGGTGGACTACTCCCTCGTCGTCATGGAGAGCACCCGGATGATGAAGATGGCCACCGGAGAGGGATTCCCCCCTCCGCCAGGGTGCCAGAACGGGTCTAGATTTGTTTTCGGTGGCTACAAAGGCTTCTGGTGGCGGAACTCCCGATATATTCTGTTCCCCGATGTTTCTAGGGTATATGGACATATATAGGTGAAAGAAGTCGGTCAGGGGAGCCACGAGGGGCCCACAAGGGTGGGGGCATGCCCAGGGGGCAGGCGCACCTCCCTGCCTCGTGGCCACCTCGAAGCTTCCTTGACGTATACTCCAAGTCTCCTGTATTGCTTCCGTTCCAAAAATAACTCTCCCGAAGGTTTCATTTCGTTTGGACTCTGTTTGATATTCCTTTTCTTCGAAACACTAAAATAAGGAAAAAAACAAAAACTGGCACTGGGCTCTGGGTTAATAGGTTAGTGATAACCCACAAGTATAGGGGATCGCAACAGCTTTCGAGGGTAGAGTATTCAACCCAAATTTATTGATTCGACACAAGGGGAGCCAAAGAATATTCTCAAGTATTAGCAGCTGAGTTGTCAATTCAACCACACCTGAAAACTTAGTATCTGCAGCAAATTGTTTAGTAGCAAAGTAATACGATAGTGGTGGTAGCGGCAAAAAAAGTAAAGACAACAAAAGTAATGTTTTTGGTATTTTGTAGTGATTGTAACAGTAGCAGCGGAAAAGTAAATAAGCGAGAACCAGTATATGGAAAACTCGTAGGCACCGGATCAGTGATGGATAATTATACCGGATGCGGTTCATCATGTAACAGTCATAACATAGGGTGACACAGAACTAGCTCCAATTCGTCAATGTAATGTAGGCATGTATTCCGTATATAGTCATACATGCTTATGGAAAAGAACTTGCATGGCATCTTTTGTCCTACCCTCCCGTGGCAGCGGGGTCCTATTGGAAACTAAGGGATATTAAGGCCTCCTTTTAATAGAGAACCGGAACAAAGCATTAGCACATAGTGAATACATGAACTCCTCAAACTATGGTCATCACCGGGATTGGTCCCGATTATTGTCACTTCGGGGTTGCCGGATCATAACACATAGTAGGTGACTATAGACTTGCAAGATAGGATCAAGAACTCACATATATTCATGAAAACTTAATAGGTTCATATCTAAAATCATGGCACTCGGGCCCTAGTGACAAGCATTAAGCAGAGCAAAGTCATAGCAACATCAATTCCAGAACATAATGGATACTAGGGGTCAAACCCTAACAAAACTAACTTGATTACATGATAAATCTCATCCAACCCATCACCGTCCAGCAAGCCTACGATGGAATTACTCACGCACGGCGGTTATCATCATGAAATTGGTGATGGAGGATGGTTGATGATGACGACGGCGACGAATCCCCCTCTCCGGAGCCCCGAACGGACTCCAGATCAGCCCTCCCGAGAGGTTTTAGGGCTTAGCGGCGGCTCCGTATCGTAAAACGCGATGATTTCTTCTCTCTTATTTTTTCTCTCCGAAAGCAAATATATAGAGTTGGAGTTGGCGTCGAAGGGTCAACAGGGGGCCCACGAGGTAGGGGGCACGCCCTAGGGGGGGCGCCCTAGGGGGGGCGCCCCCCACCCTCGTGAGAAGGGTGTGGGCCCCCTGGTCTTCATATTTGGCGAGGATTTTTTATTATTTTTTCTAAGACCTCCCGTGGAGTTTCAGGTCATTCCGAGAATATTTGTTTTCTGCACATAAAACAACATCATGGCAATTCTGCTGAAAACAACATCAGTCCGGGTTAGTTCCATTCAAATCATACAAGTTAGAGTCCAAAACAAGGGCAAAAGTGTTTGGGAAAGTAGATACGACGGAGACGTATCAGTTAGTCCCAAAAATAAAGCCATAAACATCCAAAACAGATAATATAATAGCATGGAACAATAAAAAATTATAGATACGTTGGAGACGTATCACGCCGCGCCTCGTTTTCCACGCCGCTGCCGCCCGCCACCCCGCGCCGCCGCCCGCCGACACCCGCCACCGCCGGAGCCCCGCCGGAGTTAGCCGCCGCTGCCGCCAGTCTTTTCGCTCGGTTAGGTAAAAAAAACCATCTCGGTTTTTTTGGAACACCCTAGATCTGTTTTTTATAGATCGGTTCGGTTTTTCGTCGGTTTATTTATCTAGCGGACGATCGTCCGTTTGTTCGTTTTAACGAACGTTGTTCGCCGGTTAGGCTCAGACAGAGAACGTTTGTTTGTTAGTATTTTCTTTTTTATTTTCGGCCAGGGACCTATCCGCGATTATTTTTATCGCAGATTAGCCCCTGATCTTCAAACCCTCGCCGTTTCTTAAGCGTTTGTCCAAATCCAGTGAAATGAGCGCCAAAATTTTCGTCTTGAACTCCTCTCTCTGTTTAACCAACTTGAAAAAGGTTTTGACAAATTTAAAATTTGGTTTCAAGGAGATTTTTCTACGAAGTTCTTTTGACCGTAGTTTCAGTTGCGTAGCTCCGATTTGATCGATTCTTTTTGCAAATCGAACCTCTGCAGTTGAACTTTCAGTTTGGGTCTTCTTATCTGAAGTTTTACCCTTGCATATTTGCCTGAGTGCTTATGTATGCTATTGTTTGTTTGCAATAGAATTCCCGGAGTGCGCAGCATGCTACTACGAGTCACTAGGTTTTGCGGATCATCAGCAAGGCAAGTAACACATTGATCATACCCCTTTATTACCCACTTTTTATGCATTCGTTACAATTCTTAAACATTGCATGAGTAGGATCTCTTAACATGTGGGTTTTGGGAAGTAGTTAATGAGGTAGAACCTATTGCCCTTTTATTACCAAACCCCTGGGAGTTACTTCTATGTTATGATATTTCTTGCCATGCTATGCTCGTAGACGTGGATTGGGTTTGAGTGTATCCATGATAGATGTGAGATTATTAATTAATGGTTTACTTAAGGTGGCAACTTAAACACACATCTGGGTGGATTGGTTGCGGGAACCTGGGGATATACCAGTGTTGTCCTTTTTGGTTTGTCACCCAGGCTCAAAGGGATCATAAGATTATTCATGCTAGAAACTTCTGTGTGCAACCACAAGCTATTATCGGCTCTAGCATAGTGGAGTAAGTTGCATGACCTCTTATAGTGGTAGGCTAGCAGATGTAGGGGATGTAGGTTGGTACTGTCTACCCGGGGTTAGAGTTAATGCTTCTGAAAGACTGTGTCTCGGTCATCCGTTTCTCAAACACCTTGTAGTGCGAGAAATCCAGCGGAGGAGATCAAGTACTGTGGGGAAAAGTGCACAAACCTCTCCAGAGTGTACAAACTAATCATGGTTAGCCGTGTCCCCAGTCATGGACATCTTGAGTATCTGGTACTTGGATTATCCTGTGGATCTCATCACCCTAAATTAAATTTGTTGGGATGTTAATTATTTAAATTGGGATTGAGATGGGGTTTTACCATTCTCAATGTTTTTCAACTACCATGATAGTTAAATAAAATATATTCCTTTGTTGTAGGAAAAAATTGGCTTTTCACAAAAACATTATAACCATAGAGCCTCCACCAGCCATATATGCATGTAGTGATAGCTTTTACTTGTTTCATTGCTCTACTATGTTATCTTGCCAGCATATTCCATGTGCTGGCCCGTTTCGGGCTGCAACATATCATGTTGCAGACTTTTCAGACGAAGAGTAAGGTGCGCTAGGTCGTTGTCATGCACTCAGCTATGCCGTTGGAGTTGATGGACTCACTTTATCTTCCAAGCCTTCCGCTGTTATCTTACTTAGATGGCCTTAAGCCATATTTATTATAATAAGTTCTCTTTTGAGAATATCGATGTAATAAGTGTGTGATTGCTACTCTGTTATAAATCCTTTGAAGTACTGTGTGTGTCAGCATTACTGATCCAGGGATGACACTTATGCACAGAGATTTGGCCGTTTGAGGTCGGATCGCTACAATATGGTATCAGAGCACACGTTGAATGTAGGACACAACCACTAAGATGAACCATAGGTCACTCTTCTCTACTCATTTCTGACTTCTCTCCATTTTCTACTCTATAGGATGGCGGACACAAGGAACAAGTTTGCACAGCCGGATGAAGACACACCTTTTGGATGACACTTGAAGGATGTCACTAGGTACCTGAACATTGAAATACCAAGCTTCACTGGGACCTACACCGCTACTTTACCAGAAGAGGAGCGTTGGATGATTCGAGTTCAAGTTCCAGGAAGAACATTCACACCAATCACTGAGCCCATAGAGTTTTCCTTTGATGCACCAACCTGGAGTCTAGGAAAGAGCATGGCAGCCCAGATTGCCATAGGATGCATCGGCAAAGTTTATCACGAGGATCTTAAGGAGACCATATATCAGATATGTGGGCGCTAAGATGAGCAATGGGAGATGATCAGCACTAGGAAAGACAGGTCCATTGCAGCTTACATCCAGGAGTTAAACCAGCACATACGACGCCAGGAGAACCAAATGTGCGCAAGCATGATAGATCTGAATAAGTTGAGGACTAGGAACATGGAGCTCGAAGAGGAACTCACGTCTACACACAACGGATACAAGGAGGAAATCACCATACTAGTGGAGATGAATGACGACCTGACAAGGAAGCTAGGAGTATTCATGGGAGACCCTGCGCCAGGAGGAGATGACGACCACCCCAAGGACTACATCATCATCAATGACACCGACTCCGACCCCAGTGATGATGATTATGAAGACGAAGCTGGAGCAGATATCGTGGAGTCTTCTGCCGATCAAAATTTCTAGTAGACCACCATACTATTACTAGTATTTCCCCTATGTATATATTAGTAGTCCGAGCACTGCAATGATAGTGAGATCGATTGTATGCCCTTGTTTGATATTGTTTTGGAGTGATATTGATTGTGTTTGTCTCATGTGCATATGGGTAGTGTTTTCTCACTAGACCTCATTCTGTTCTAATCTCTCCCCTCTAAAACCCATCAGATGCCTCCAAGACGTGACCCCGGATTTTCTTTCCCACTGGAGCTCACCCAGTTGATCCAACAGCAGAATACACTGATGCAGTTGCTAGTTTAGAATCAAGGCAACAACAACAACAATAACAACAACCCACCGCCACCACCTCGAATTGACAACTTAGCCCGTTTTTTGAGGTTACAACCGCCGGTGTTTTCCAGTAGCACCGAGCCCATAGTTGCAGATGACTGGCTACACAGGATTCGTAGGGAGTTAACCACTGCAGGTTGCACAGATGATGAGAAGGTGCATTTTGCCGCACACCAATTGGATGGACCTGCAGCCTCATGGTGGGAGAATTACACAGCCACCTTCCTCATAGCCAATGTTACTTGGGAGCAGTTTCAGCAAGCATTCCGCAATGCTCATGTCTCAACTGGAGCTATGAGCATGAAGAAGCGTGTGTTTCGCAACTTACGCCAGGGTAACCGTACTATGCAGCAGTACGTGGAGGAGTTTAGCAAGTTAGCTCGCTATGCCCCGTATGATGTGGCCATAGATGCCGTGAAGCAAGAGAAATTTATGGAAGGGCTGAACGATGAGGTTGAAGGAAAGCAGCAGCAAATTGAGAGCCGCAAAAGGAAGAATGGACAAGGGTAGTACAATTCAGGAGCTCAGTAGAAGCCATGTTTTACCCTGAAGTTAGGAGGATATACCCATAACCATGGAGGTCATAACCACAATGGAGGAAGTTCGCATAACCATAGTGGTTCCAAGAATGGAAACGGGAATGAAGCGGGCAGTAATCAGAACCGCTCTAACCCAGCCACACCCGCCAAGAAGGACCAAAGTCACGTTACTTGTTTCAAGTGCGGGAAGACTGGATACTATGCCAATGAGTGTCCTGAACTCAAGAATGGAAATGGCAATGGAAGATCTGGGAAGAAGCCCAACCTTTTCAATAAGGGCCAAGTGAACCACGTGAACGTGGAGGAGGTTGAAGAGCAGCCAGACGCAGTTATCGGTAAGTTTTTGGTTAAGTCATTTACTGCTCTCGTTCTTTTCGATACTGGTGCATCGCATTCATACATTTCAAGGGGATTTGTGGACAAGTTTAAGTTACCCACCTTAGCCCTTAGGACACCCTTGTTAGTAAGCTCACCAGGAGCAGAGTATATGGCCAGCCGATGGTGTGACCGGATACCCTTAAACATTGGCAGCCATATTTTCCCCGCAGACCTAATAATTCTGGAGTCACAAGGATTGGATGTGATACTGGTTATGGATTGGCTATCGAAGTATGGAAGAAACATTGATTGTGCTAGTAGGTCAATTCTACTCACCACCCCGGAGGGAAAAATGATTAAGTATGTATCCAAGCACACCCCAAAGAGGACCCACGTAAATTCCCTCACGAGAGTTGTTCAGGAGGAAGTACCTATAGTGAAGGATTACCCAGATGTATTTTCAGAGGAACTACCAGGCATGCCACCGGATCGAGACATTGAGTTTTTGATAGAGCTATTGCCAGGCACCGGACCAATATCGAAGAGACCATACCAGATGCCCGCTAATGATCTGGAGGAGATTAAGAAATAGATCAAGGAGTTATTGGAGAAAGGTTACATTCGATGAAGCTCGTCACCATGGGGAGCCCCAGTGCTTTTGGTTGAGAAGAAGGATAAATCTCTGAGAATGGTGGTCGATTATCGTGCATTGAATGAAGTGACGATCAAGAACAAGTACCCACTGCCAATGATCAATGATTTGTTTGACCAGCTGCAAGGAGCTAAAGTATTTTCCAAGACCGATCTTCAATCAGGATACCACCAACTGAAAATCCGAGAATAGGATATACCCAAGACAGCCTTCACCACAAGGTACGGGCTATATGAGTACACGGTTATTTCATTCGGATTGACTAACGCCACAGCCTATTTCATGAGTATGATAAATAAGGTGTTCATGGAGTTTTTTTGGATAAGTTTGTCGTGGTGTTCATTGATGATATTTTGGTATACTCGAAGAATGAAGAGGAACACAAGGAGCATTTGCGTTTAGATTCTGGAGAAGCTCAGGGAACATCAGTTATATGCCAAGTTCAGCAAATGTGAGCTTTACTTGAAGGAAGTTGGATTCCTTGGACATGTTATATTAGGAGATGGTATAGCAGTAGACCCTACCAAGGTTCAGTCAATCACTGAGAGGTTGGCACCCACCTCAGTTGGAGAGATCCGTAGTTTTCTTGGACTCGCAGGATATTATCGGAGATTCATTGAGAATTTCTCTAAGATAGATAAGCCCATGACGGAGTTGTTGAAGAAAGATACCAAGTTCAAGTGGACAGATGAATGTGAGGCAAGTTTCCAGGAGTTGAAGAAACGTTTGGTTACAACCCCAGTGCTGATTCTGCCGGATATACGCAAGGATTTCCAAGTGTATTGCGACGCATCTCGCTTAGGACTTGGAGGCGTACTTATGCAGGATGGAAGAGTTGTTTCATATGCCTCACGTCAGCTTCGACCGCATGACTTAAATTATGCCACACATGATTTGGAGTTAGCAGCTTTAGTGAATGCACTCAATACCTGGAGACATTTTCTTATTGGAAATCATTGTGATGTCTACACGGATCATAAGAGTTTGAAGTACATTTTCACACAGAAGGAGTTGAACCTCAGGCAAAGGATATGGTTGGAGATTATAAAGGATTATGATATGAAGTTGCACTATCATCCAGGCAAGGCCAATGTCGTAGCAGACGCTTTGAGCCGAAAGAGTTACGCCAATAACCTCGTAAGCGGAGGATTACCAACAGAGTTAGTTGAAGATCCCAGGGAGCTACGTTTGGAGATAGTCCCTAAGGTTTTGTTGCAGCATTGGAAATTCAGTCGACATTATTGGGAAAAATTCGAGAAGCTCAGAAGGATGATAAGGGAATTGCAGAGATAAAGGAGAAAATGAGCAAAGGTAAAGCCAAGGGTTTTCTTGAGGATGAGCATGACACCTTGTGGTTTGAGGACCGTGTTTATGTACCCAATAATGTAGAGATCAGGAAGTTGATACTCCAAGAGGCTCATGACTCGCCATACTCGATACACCTCGGAAACACTAATACGTCTCCAACGTATCTATAATTTTGATTGCTCCATGCTATATTATCTACTGTTTTGGGCAATATTGGGCTTTATTATCCACTTTTATATTATTTTTGGGACTTACCTATTAACCGGAGGCCCAGCCCAGAATTGTTTTTTTTGCCTATTTCAGTGTTTCGAA
This sequence comes from Triticum urartu, assembly GCF_003073215.2. Classification (NCBI taxonomy): domain Eukaryota; kingdom Viridiplantae; phylum Streptophyta; class Magnoliopsida; order Poales; family Poaceae; genus Triticum; species Triticum urartu. The sequence goes on along the minus strand of NC_053026.1, from coordinate 312,334,588 downwards.
GAAAAGGAATATCAAACGGAGTCGAAACGGAACGAAATCAACTGGAGAAGTTATTTTTGGAAGGAAAGCTACCGGATGGACTTGGACCCCACGTTAGGAGCCAAGGAAGGTGCTCACGAGGGTGGGGGCGCCCCTCCTAAGGCGCGCCCCTTGCCTCGTGGGGCCCCCGAAGCTCCACTGACGTTCTTCCTGCACCCATATATACTCACGTACCCTAAAACTTCCAGAACAGACAATAAATCGGGAGTTCCGCCGCCAGAAGCCTCCGTAGCCACCGAAAACCAATCTAGACCCGTTCCGGCACCCTGCCGGAGGGGGCAATCCTTCCCCGGTGGCCACCTTCATCATCCCGGTGCTCTCCATGACTAGGAGGGAGTAGTTCTCCCTCGGGGCTGAGGGTATGTACCAGTAGCTATGTGTTTGATCTCTCTCTCTCTCTCTCGTGTTCTTGATTAGGCACGATCTTGATGTATCACGCGCTTTGCTATTATAGTTGGATCCTGTCGGTGTCAAAACCGGCGGATCTCGGGTAGTGGGTCCCGAACTGTGCATCTAGGCCGGATGGTAACAGGAGGCAGGGAACACGATGTTTTACCCAGGTTCGGGCCCTCTTGATGGAGGTAAAACCCTACGTCCTGCTTGATTAATATTGATGATATGGGTAGTACAAGAGTAGATCTACCACGAGATCAAGGAGGCTAAACCCTAGAAGCTAGCCTATGGTATGATTGTTGTATATGGAGTTGATTGCCTACGGACTACAACCCTCCGGTTTATATAGACACCGGATAGGGTTTGGGTTACATAGAGTCGGTTACAATGGTAGGAGATCTTAAATATCCGCATCGCCAAGCTTGCCTTCCACGCCAATGAAAGTCCCATCCGGACAAGGGACGAAGTCTTCAATCTTGTATCTTCGTAGTCCAGGAGTCTGGTTGAAGGTATAGCCCGGCTACCCGAACACCCCTTAATCCAGGACTCCCTCAGTAGCCCCCGAACCAGGCTTCAATGACGACGAGTCCGGCGCGCAGATTGTTCGGCATTGCAAGGCGGGTTCTTCTCCAAATCTTGTGTACCTGTAGGAATGATGTCTGATTTTTGTAATGTAGTGCTCCTCGGCTTCCACGCCCAATAATGGTCGTCTTCCACGTGTCAAACGAATGCAAAAAGCTGGGGCGTTTTTACATCCACACCCCTAGCCGTATAAACGAGCCACCTATTTAACGGGGTGGGGATTTAGGTCCAAACCACATCTTCTCCTTTCCGCGAGTTATCATCAGAGCGCTTCCAGCAAAGTTCCGTTCCAACATGACCAGCCGTCGCAGCTCCTCCCCTCGCCCCTCCGGTCCCAAACCCGGGGACTGGGAGAGTTGCACCATCCCGCATAGCGAGTTAGTGTCGCTTTGGGCCAAGGGATTTCTCCCTCAGGCATACATGGTCCCGGTCCGAGCCGGTCTCGCCACCTACAATGGTGGAAAACAAGCGGAGAGCACCCCCAATCCTTCTAAAGGAGAGCGGGTGTGCCTCGTCCCCTATCTAATAAGGGGACTGGGATTTCCAATTCATCCATTTCTCCGCGGGCTTCTGGAGTTCTACGGCCTCCAGCTGCACAATCTCACGCCCGCTTCCGTATTGCATATTGCGGGTTTCGTCGCCCTTTGCGAGCTATTTTTAGGAGTTGAGGCTCATTTCACGCTGTGGAAGAGGTTATTCTGCCTGGTGCCCCGTTCGCAAAAGGGGTCTATATACCAAGTGGGCGGAGCCGACGTATGGCGCATCGCCGGGACCGGATACCTATCCGGAATCCTAAAGAAGGCGTCCGAGGACTGGCCTTCAGAATGGCTTTACATAGATGACGTCCCGCTACCGGACCCTATCCGGGTCAGTCTCCCTGAGTTCAACAGTGCTCCATTGAAGAAACGCTTGAGCTGGCGTCCGCGGAGCTCTCAGAGAGAAAGCGACAGAGACGTCCTTTACCTGATGGGCCGGATAAGACTGTTGGCTCATTCCGGACTAACCATGATTGGAGTCATGGCCGCATGCATTATGCGGGGGGTGCAGCCACTTCAATATAGAGGCCACCCCACGTGGGATTTCAACAGGGAGGATGACGCCAACCGTTACGGTCGTAAGGGGCTGGCCTCAGCCGCCGCTCTAGTAAAGATCTTATCCTCTTTGTACAAGGGAGAAAAGGAGGAATTCCTCCGTGTCAACCCGCAGGCCGGATTTACTATGTACGATCCTCCAAGTTGGGTAAGTGAACAACTGCGCTTGCCCGTTTGTTTTATACTCCCACTGTTAGATATGTAGTCTAACGACTTCAATGCAGGAACTGCGACAGGTGGTAAAGGATATAAACAGCCGCCCTCCATAGCCCGAGGACCCAGAACGGTCCCTCGATCCGGACTCCGAAGAGGATCCGAACATATCGGTGGAGCTTATCGATGGGGTGTTCCATCAGCTAAGCAAGGACAATACCTTGGTAGCCATCACGGCTGATTACCCAGGGTTAATCCCGGCCTCCCAGGTGACAGAAACCGGAGTCTCATTCCCTTGAGAGAGATTCCACTCTCACGTATTCCGGTGTTTCTGACGACAACCGTGTTTTGCAGGGGAGATTTCCAAGGCAGGAGGCCGAACCTGCGGCGGCTAGCCAACGAGGGGCCGCAGGGCCCCGTGGGGCAAAAAGGAATGTAGTCCGGACTGAGATGCCGGCACAAAGGTATAGCGCACCCTCTGTTTCCCTGGTGTTATTCTGTCAGGGCATATTAACGTTCATGCTATCTTCAGAACGAAGAGACCTCACCGGACTACATCCGGAGAGGTTGCCAATCGCGCCTCTACCAGCCAGGCTCCAACGTCTGGCTAGGAAGCAGAGGCAAGCACAAGGCGCGCACCGGACGCTCCTCCGACAGAGGATGCGGACAGGCTGTCTGCCACAAATTCTGAAGTGGAGAGTGCCATGAACCACAGGCGTCGCCGGACAGTTCTATGCGACGCTTGTTTCTCCCAAGAGGCTTTAGATGCCTTTAATTCGGGAGATGCATACCTCCGTGCCGCTCAAAATGGTTTAGCCAGAGCCACGGAGCAGTATGTAAAAGACATACGGGTAAGAAAATTTTGGTCAAATATATATATACCGGTAGCCCCCGAGACTTGAAACAGTTAGAGCAACTGATTTAAGGATCATTTAATATGCAGGTTCTTACAGAGAAGAATATTGTACTGTCCCAGGAGCTGGAAAAGTGCAAGGCCCAACTAGAGGCCGCACTAGCCGCAGCGGGGGAGCCCAAAGAGACCCCCTCAGGTAAGATATACTTCGAAAGATTAGTATTGTGCGGTGTGGGTGCAAATCTGACAAATCATGTTGCAGATGGCGCCGGACTCGATCCGGAAAAGCAACAACTCTTGCGCCGGCTAAAGGCCGGTGAGAGTACGTTGACAAAGGTGAGGCGAGAGAAGAATGATCTTCAGGATGCCAACACCAGGCTAGACGTCGAACTTAAAGATGTTCGTGGCCAGCTGTCAGACTCCACGAAGGAGAATCAGCGGCTTCGACGCAGCATATTTAGTAAGTGCTTGAACGAACTTTGAAAAAAGAGTTTGGCGAGGAAGTCGACTAACAGAGTAATGTCTGTAGGTATGCTCACAGGTCGTCCTGCAGAGGAGATGCCCGGTTCTACAGGTGACCTTCTTCCCGAACTCATGCAACTGCATGAGAGAATTCGGCATGCGATGCAAGGCGTTGCCCAAGCCTTATGGCCTGCCCACTCCATGCCCGAGGGCCTTGGAGAGCTTGTGGAGAAGCTGAAGGGAGCTCGGCGGCGCTTCCGGTTGTGGAAGATATTGGCCTGCCGACAAGGCTCTAGGGAAGCCTGGGCCATGGTGAAGACCTGTTTTACGAAGTCTGACCCAAACCACATGGCCGAGGTCGGACCAGTGGGGCCTGACGGGAAGGAGATCCCTATGAGCTTAGTATACGGCCAAGTAGAGTTGGCTGCGAAGTATTCCTAGCAGGACTGTAAATTAAACAGCCTGTTAGATGGTATAGAAGAGGAATACAATCAGTCAGAATGACTATGTAATTTTGAATTGACATGTGTAATGCCTTCTAGCCGGATTGTAGATCATTTGTCGTTGCCGACCTTTTCGCTTCAACCTCGGGACCTGATGGTCCGGAGTGTGTCTGAATACCATAGCGGTTATATAAGAACCGTGGTATGCGTGGAGACCAGGCGTAGGGGTCATTAGTGCTTTATCAGACAAGTGCCCAACTAGGTATGTTATATTACATGGTTAGTAAGAAACATCTTCCAGAGAGAATAGTTCCGTTAGGGGTTCCTTTCGCTAGGAGGCATGCCCTAAAGTGCATGTCCGAACTGCGTAAAAAGACGCAGAAAAAAGCATCTGGGGGCGCATAAAATGAGTAAAAAGATCATCTTTTATCTCACCGACCGAATATTCCCTTAAGAACACTAGCTTTCGGCTTCACCCAGTCTGAGGTACACATCCGGCTGACCCGGCAGTAACAATCGCAGAGGTGCTCCCTTTACCGCCTAGCCGAACAATCGGGAACGTAGGGGTAAGCACAGGAGCCAGGCAACCCAGCTTGGCCAAAACTTAAGTCATATCGATGCATATAATGGTGAAGAAAAAGGTACATGCGGAAGTTTGACGCATGTGTTGGGCGTGAAGCCCGTATAAATAAGCTTCTGTTAAAGAAGCCCCCAGGTTTAATGAGCGCGAGTGGCACCTCACTAGATGAGCCTTTAAGGGCTATAAAAGAAAAGAGGGGAAGGAGAGAAATGTAAGACAGAAAAATGCAAAAAATGGACAGAGGAAGGAGACGAACACAGAGTCCGGCGCTAGGCATAGAATCTTCGGAGACGGGTGGCGTTCCACGGGTTCGGCTCGAGTCGGTTATCCGACGCATCTCGCAGGCGGTACGCCCCGCCAGTCAGGACTTGGTTGATTATGAATGGACCTTCCCACTTGGGCTTGAGTTTCTCCTTTTTCTTATCCGGCAGGCGTAGAACTAGTTCGCCAACATTGTAATTTTTGGCCCGTACTTCTCTGCTTTGATATCTTCGGGCCTGCTGTTGATAAAATGCGGAACGGGCTTTTGCCACGTCACGCTCCTCCTCCAGGGCGTCCAAGTTGTCCTGCCGATCAAGGTCGGCTTCTCTTTCTTCCTACATGCGCACTCTAGGTGAGTCATGAATTATGTCGCAGGGAAGAACTGCCTCTGCGCCGTACACCATAAAAAATGGGGTGTATCCGGTGGTGCGATTTGGCATGGTCCGCAGCCCCCATAGCACGGAGTCGAGCTCCTCTACCCAGTGCGTGTTAGATTCCTTGAGGGACCGCACCAGTCTGGGTTTAATGCCGCTCATGATAAGACCATTGGCGCGTTCGGCCTGGCCGTTGGTTTGTGGGTGATAGACAGAAGCATAATCGAGCTTGATGCCCATGTTTTTGCACCAGAGTTTTACCTCGTCGGCGGTAAAGTTTGTACCGTTATCGGTTATGATGCTGTGGGGGACGCCATAACGGTGTACAACCTCGGATATGAAGTCTATCGCAGGTCCGGATTCGGCCGTTTTAACAGGCTTGGCTTCTATCCATTTGGTGAATTTATCCACCATGACTAGTAAGTATTTTTTCCTATCGGTCCCACCTTTAAGGGGTCCGACCATGTCAAGCCCCCAGACCGCAAAAGGCCAGGTGATGGGTATAGTTTGGAGTGCGGTGGGTGGCATGTGGCTTTGGTTGGCAAAAAGTTGGCAACCAGCGCATCGTTGGACTAGGTCCTGAGCGTCTGCCCGGGCCATCGGCCAATAAAAGCATGTGCGGAAAGCCTTGCTAACAAGGGACCGAGCAGCGGCGTGGTGACCACCGAGTCCGGCATGAATTTCAGCCAGAAGGTTCCGCCCTTCCTCTTCGGAGATGCACCTTTAAAGGACTTCAGTAGTGCTTTTCTTATAAAGCTCTCCCTCATGGACTCTATAGGCTTTAGATCGCCGCACTATGCAGCGGGCCTCGTTTTGGTCCTCCGGGAGTTCCTGCCTAGTAAGGTAGGCTAGGAATGGTTCTGTCCATGGGGCGATGACCGCCATTATTACGTGGGCTGAAGGTGTAATTTCATTGGCAGAGCCTCCAATTGTGTCAGATTGTTCATCGTCGAGTGGTGCGGCTAGGTCCGGGCTGTTATTTGCGGGTTCCCCCTCCCATGCTACGGATGGCTTGAACAATCTTTCCAAAAAGATGTTGGGGGGACTGCATCGCGTTTTGCTCCGATGCGTGCCAGGACGTCCGGTGCTTGATTGTTTTCTTGGGCTATATGGTGAAACTCCAGCCCTTCGAACCGAGCTGACATTTTTAGGACGGCGTTGCGGTAAGTTGCCATTTATGGGTCCTTGGCATCGAAGTCTCCATTTATTTGGGATATCGCGAGGTTTGAATCCCCGCGTACCTCTAGGCGCTGGATACCCATGGATACTGCTATCCGGAGACCATGTAGGAGGGCCTCATATTCGGCTGCATTGTTGGAATCCATGTACATGATCTGGAGCACATATTGGACTGTGTCTCCTGTGGGGGACGTCAGGACGACGCCAGCCCCCAGTCCGGCCAACATTTTGGAGCCGTCGAAATGCATAATCCAGTTTGAATATGTGCCGTACTCTTTAGGGAGCTCGGCCTCCGTCCATTCTGTGATGAAGTCGGCCAAAACTTGCGATTTAATCGCTCGCCGTGGCTTATAGGTTATATCGAACGGGAGAAGCTCGATTGCCCATTTTGCAATCCGGCCCGTTGCGTCGCGGTTGTTGATAATATCGTTGAGTGGTACTTCCGAGGCTACTGTTATGGAACACTCTTGAAAGTAGTGTCGTAGCTTCCGGGATGCCATGAATACCGCGTATGCAATATTTTGATAATGCGGGTACTGTGATTTGCATGGAGTGAGGACAGTGGACACGTAGTAGACCGGCCTTTGAAGGGGGAATTTGTGTCCGTCCGTTTCCCGCTCAACAACGAGCACTGCGCTGACAACTTGCTGTGTTGCTGCAATGTACAATAACATTGGTTCGCCGGTGATTGGCGCGGCCAGGACTGGGTTTGTTGCCAATATGGCTTTTATTTCATCAACTCCGGCCGTGGCGGCATCCGTCCACTCGAAGTGTTCGGTGCGCCGAAGGAGGCGATAAAGGGGTAGTGCCTTTTCTCCCAAGCGGGAGATGAAGCGGCTTAAAGCCGCCACGCACCCGGTTAATTTTTGTATTTGTTTAAGGTCCTTTGGGACATCCAATTGTGACAAAGCTCGGATCTTGGCTGGGTTTGCTTCAATTCCTCTACCGGATACAATGAAGCCCAAGAGCTTTCCGGCTGGAACGCCGAAGACGCATTTTTCTGGGTTGAGCTTGATGTCATATTGTCGGAGGTTATCGAATGTAAGCCTCAAGTCGTTTACTAGGGATTCAACATGTCTTGATTTGACGACCACATCATCCACATACGCCTCCACTATTTTGCCGATCTGGTTTGCCAGACATGTCTGGATCATGCGCTGGTATGTTGCGCTGGCGTTTTTTAGCCCGAAGGGCATTGTGTTGAAGCAGAATGGGCCGTATGGTGTGATGAATGCTGTTGCAGCTTGGTCTGATTCTGCCATCTTGATTTGATGGTAACCGGAGTATGCGTCGAGGAAACACAACAAATCGTGTCATGCGGTGGCATCGATAATTTGATCGATGCGGGGGAGGGGGAAGGGATCCTTTGGGCAAGCCTTGTTAAGGTCTTTAAAGTCGACACACAGGCGCCAGGATTTGTCCTTCTTTGGTACCATCACCAGGTTTGCTAGCCAGTCCGGATGTTTTATGTCCCTGATGAATCCGGCCTCCAATAGCTTGGCTAGCTCCTCTCCCATAGCCTGTCTCTTGGGTTCGTAAAAATGCTGAAGGGTTTGTTTGACAGGTTTAAATCCTTTTAGGATATTTAAGCTGTGTTCGGCCAGCCTACGTGGGATCCCTGGCATGACTGAAGGGTGCCAGGCGAAGATGTCCCAGTTCTCTCGTAGGAACTCTCGTAGTGCGGCGTCTGCATCAGGGTTCAGTCGTCCCCTGATTGAAGCTGTTTTATTGGGGTCCGTTGGATGGACCTGGAATTTGACTATTTCGTCGGCTGGTTTGAAGGATGTGGATTTGGATCTCTTATCGAGTATCACATCATCCCTGTTAACCGTGGAGCGCAGCGCAGTCAGTTCCTCGGCCACTAAGGCTTCGGATAGCGCCTCAAGGGCTAATGCGGCCGTCTTGTTTTCGGGGCGGAGTGCTATGTCTGGATCACTAGCTAGAGTGATAATTCCATTCGGCCCGGGCATCTTAAGCTTCATGTACCCATAATGGGGTATTGCTTGGAAGATTGTGAATGCTTCCCGCCCTAGTAAAGCATGATATCCGCTCTTAAACGGGGCCACCTGAAACGTGACTTCTTCGGACCTATAATTATCTGGCGTGCCGAAAACCACATCTAGTGTGATTTTTCCTGTGCAGCGCGCTTCCCGACTGGGGATTATTCCTCTAAAGGTTGTGCTGCTTCGCTCGATGCAGTTCCAGTCTATTTTCATTTTTTGAAGGGTTTCCTCATAAATGAGGTTCAGTCCGCTGCCTCCATCCATGAGCACCTTGGTGAGGCGAAAGCCGTCCACTATGGGACTGAGGACCAATGCGGCTGGTACTCGGGCTGTTCGGAATCTAGGTTCATCACTTGCGTTGAAGGTAATAGCAGTGTCGCTCCATGGATTTATTGTTGCAACTTGATAGACTTCGGCGAGGCTACGGAGTGTTCTTTTTCGCATATTGTTTGATGTGAAAGTCTCGAAGACTGTGAGAACGGTACTGGTGTCCTCAGGCTGGCTTTCTGCGGCCTCCAGAATTAAGAGGTCCTCGCCAATTTTGGCCACCTGCCGGAGTATCCAACATGCTCTAAGGCTGTGAGTTGGTGTGGCGTCCTCTGTACTGTGGATTCTACAGGGTCCATCAAGACACCTTTCCAATACGGTTCCATGCCCTGTAGAGGGTTTTGGATTTTTGGTGTTTATCCCAGATGTCCTATGATGATGCACCCTCTTAGTTCGGACGGGATTACTATTCAAGGCCGGATTATCCCAAAATTTTATTTCGGTTTTCCAGGCGCTTTCCATCGCACGGTATTTTTGTACTATGGATGCCAAGTCAGCGAAGCGTGTAATATCATGACGACTTACGGCGTTAAGGATTCCCTCGTCCATGCAATTACTGCAGAAAATTGTGATTGCGTCTCCCTCGCGGCAATCCTTTATCATGTTCATAACCAGGAGGAATCTGGCCCAATAATGATGTACTGTTTCCTCGGGCCTCTGCCTAATTTGGGAGAGATCGCTTATGTTCGGGTGGGCAGGTGTCGTTGAATCTGAAACCTCACCCAATCCAAGATTCGGAGGCCGAAGAGTTTCCGAACTCTGAAGTTCGGATTCTTGGATGTTGTCCAACGAATCTAGCCCGTTGCCTGATCCTAAGCTCAGGTCTTGAGTTACATCCTCCTCTCCACGGGTATCTGCCTTGGAGGAGTCGGGAATTCGGACGTAGCTAGTCCTTAAAATAGATGAAGGGTCGCCGCACTGCGCCTCTACCACGGCAACGTGGTGGGTGACTTGGGGAGAGTTAATTTCTCTTAGATCGGGTTTAAGCCCAACCTGGTCGTAATCCGTAGTGACCCCCAGGGCGGCGATGCGATCCAAGAGCTCGTTTACGGAAGAGAGCTCCATTGGATCTAGCTGCTTGACGAGCTCCGAGCTGACGTGTAGGTTGCTTTTGATGACCCGAGAGGTCACCGTCGGCGCAACAGCCGAACAGGCGGTCATGAGGAAACCACCTAGCCGGAGGGTTTGGCCGACAGCCAAGGCTCCCTTAGCAACGGTGCCGTCTTTAAATACGGGAGGAGGCATCCTTCCTGATTGTGACGGCATAGAGGAACTCTCAATGAAAGCACCAACTATGATGTTTTCTTCCCCCCTCTACTCTCTTGTAATGAATTGATTTTCCCCTTTGAAGTAATCTTATCGGATTTAGTCTTTAAAGATTTGAGAACACTTGATATGTATGTCTTGCCGTGCGTATCTATGGTGACAATGGGATACAACGTGATTCACTTGATGTATGTTTTGGTGATCAACTTGCAGGTTCCGCCCATGAACCTATGCATAGGGGTTGGCACACGTTCTTGTCGTGATTCTCCGCTAGAAACTTTGGGGCACTCTTAGAGGTTCTACGTGTTGGTTGAATAGATGAATCTGAGATTGTGTGATGCATATCGTATAATCATACCCACGGATGCTTGAGGTGACATTGGAGTATCTAGGTGACATTAGGGTTTTGGTTGATTTGTTTCTTAAGGTGTTATTCTAGTATGAACTCTATGGCTATTTGTGACACTTATAGGAATAGCCCAACAGATTGATTGGAAAGAATAACTTTGAGGTAGTTTTGTACCCTACCATAATCTCTTCGTTCGTTCTCCGCTATTAGTGACTTTGGAGTGACTCTTTGTTGCATGTTGAGGGATAGTTATGTGATCCAATTATGTTATTATTGTTGAGAGGACTTGCACTAGTGAAAGTATGAACCATAGGCCTTGTTTCAACGCATTGCAATACTGTTTACGCTCAATTTTATCATTCGTTACCTTGTTGTTTTTATATTTTCAGATTACAAAAACTATTATCTACCATCCATATACCACTTGTATCACCATCTCTTCGCCGAACTAGTGCACCTATACAATTTACCATTGTATTGGGTGTGTTGGGGACACAAGAGACTCTTTGTTATTTGGTTGCAGGGTTGCTTGAGAGAGACCATCTTCATCCTACGCCTCCTACGGATTGATAAACCTTAGATCATCCACTTGAGGGAAATTTGCTACTGTCCTACAAACCTCTGCACTTGGAGGCCCAACAACGTCTACAAGAAGAAGGTTGTGTAGTAGACATCAAACACCAAGATGTATTTGGATTTGAAGGAGCGTTTCTGGTGGACTGGTATGAAGAAGGATATTGCCGAGTATGTAGCCGTATGTGATGTATATCAGAGAGTGAAGGCGGAACATCAAAAGCCAGCAGGATTATTGCAGCCTATGCCGATACCCGAATGGAAGTGGGACAAGCATGGCACGGATTTCATCACCAGATTAACCATGACCCGATCAGGATACGATTCTATTTGTGTACTAGTGGATCATTTGTCCAAAGTGTCTCACTTTATCCCAGTGAAGACCACCTATACTAGTGTGAAGTTGGCCAAGATATATATGACCAGGATCGTATGTCTGCATGGAGTTCCGAGGACCATCATATCAGATAGAGGAACACAGTTTACATCAAAGTTTTGGCACCAGCTGCACCAGACTTTGGGCACCAGGCTAGAGTTCAGTACAACCTTTCATCCACAGACAGATGGACAGACCAAGAGAGTCAATCAGATTCTGGAGGACATGTTGAGAGCTTGTGCGCTCGATTATGGATCTAGTTGGGATGATAATTTTCCCTACGCAGAGTTCTCATACAACAACAATTATCAAGCTAGTCTAAAGATGGCACCTTTCAAAGCTTTGTATGGTAGAAGATGTAGAATGCCCTTGATGTGGGATGAAGTTGGAGACCGCCAGTTGATTGGACTAGATTTGATCAAAGAGTCAGAAGAGAAGGTTAAGTTGATTCGAGACAGGCCAAAGGTAGCTTAGTTCAGGTAGTTTATGAAATCGGAGACAGAGCATATCTCCGTGTATCACCACTGCGAGGAGTTAAACATTTTGGGGTTAAGGGAAAGTTAGACCCAAGATTTGTTGGACCATACCGAGTTTTGGAACATATGGGAGAAGTAGCCTACAAGTTGGAGCTACCCGAAGGACTGTCAGGAGTTTATGATGTGTTTCACGTTTCTGAGTTGAAGAAGTATCATGCTGAGATGGCTGATATTCCTCTGAGAGATACTGTGCCCCTGGAAGCAATTCAGTTGGCTAGCGATCTGACCTATGAGGAGAAACTAGTCAAGATTCTCAAGTTTGCCAGCCGAGTCACACGCAGCAAGGTTATCAAGTTTTGCAAAGTTTAGTGGAGCCACCATACCGAGGATGAAGCCACCTGGGAATGAGAGGATGATCTATGGAAAGACCACCTAGACCTATTTTCTAGCCAACCCGAATCTCGAGGGTGAGATTCATCTTAAGGGGGGTAGGTTTGTAACATCCCAAATTTTCAATTTGGAATGTTATACATAGGTCATCAATGCATATCATATTTTATTGCATTTTGTTTTGTGATCCTAGAAAATCCTAAGCAACTCAAGGACCCACGGAGACAGTTGGGGATTTCACTATTTTCATATTTGAATTTTCTCAAATATTGAAAAGGGATCATTTTGGTTTTAATTATTTTTCCTCTCCAAAAATATTTCAAATTAAAATATATGAGAGGAGATAATATGACTTCTCCAAAATAAATGAAATATTGGGGGGAAATGTTAAAATCAAATAAATATTTTTATTTGGATTTTATTGCTATTTTATTTAAATTAGAAAAATATGCATTTTTTAAAATTGCATTCTTAGCCCAAATAAATGTTCACTTTGTCTGAAATATTATTAGAGGACCATGAAAATTTATTTCAGGAAATTTGGACTTCGTTTGGTATTTCTTTTATTTATTTTACTCCGTCTATTTAAAACTATGAACCGACCTACGGGCCGTGCCCGAGCCGGACTTCCCCGGTCAGCCCCTTTAAAAGGCGAGGCCCGACCGCCCCGCCAGCCCAAGCCGCCAGCCCCACCGCTCGAAATCCTAGCCGCTGCCGCGCCTCGGTTTCCAAGCCGCCGCCGCGCAGCCACCCCGCCGACACCGCCACCGCCGGAGCCCCACCGGAGTTAGCCGCCGCCACCTCCGGTCTTTTCGCTCGGTTAGGTAAAAAACCGTCTTGGTTTTTTAGCAAAACCCTAGATTTGTTTTTTTATATATACCGGTTCGGTTTTTCGTCGGTTTATTTATTTAGCGGACGATCGTCCGTTCGTTCGTTTTAACGAATGTTGTTCGCCGGTTAGGCTCATACAGCGAACGTTCGTTCGTTAGTCTTTTCTTTTTATTTTTGGCCAGGGACCTATCTGCGATTATTTTTATTGCAGATTAGCCCCTGATCTTCAAACCCTCGTTGTTTCTTAACCGTTTGTCGAAATCCAGTCAAACCAATGCCAAAATTTTCGTCTCGAATCCCTCTCTCTATTTAACCAACTTGAACAAGGTTTTGACTAATTTAAAATCTGGTTTCAAGCAGATATGTCTATGGAGTTCTTTTGACCGTAGTTTCAGTTCCGTAGCTCCGATTCGATCGATTCTTTTTGCAAATCGAACCTCTTTAGTTGAACTTTCAGTTTGGGTCTTCTCATATGAAGTTTTACCCTTGAATCTTTGCCTGAGTGCTTATGTATGCTATTGTTTGTTTGCGATAGAATTCCCGGAGTGCGCAGCGTGCTACTACGAGTCACTAAGTTTTGCGGATCATCGGCAAGACAAGTAACACATTGATCATACCCCTTTATTACCCAGTTTTTATGCATTTGTTACAACTCTCAAACATTGCATGAGTAGGATCTCTTAACATGTGGGTTTTGGGAAGTAGTTGATGAGGTAGAACCTATTGCCTTTTATTACCAAACCCCTGGGAGTTACTTCTACGTTATGCTATTTATTGCCATGATATGCTCGTAGACGTGGATTGGGTTTGAGTGTATCCATGATAGATGTGAGATTAATAATTAATGGTTTACTTAAGGTGGCTACTTAAACACACATCTGGGTGGATTGGTTGCGGGCACCTGGGGATATACCAGTGCTGTCCTTTTTGGTTCGCCACCCAGGCTCAAAGGGATCATAAGATTATTCATGCTAGAAACTTCCATGTGCAGCCACAAGCTATATATTATGGGCTCTAGCATAGTGGAGTAAGTTGCATGACCTCTTCTAGTGGTAGGCTAGCAGATGTAGGGGATGTAGGTTGGTACTGTCTACCCGAGGTTAGAGTTAATGCTTCTGAAAGACTGTGTCTCGGTCATCCGTTTCTCAAACACCTTGTAGTGCGAGAAAACCAACGGAGGAGATTGAGTCTTGTGGGGGAAAGTGCGCAAACCTCTACAGAGTGTACAAACTAATCATGGTTAGCCGTGTCCTCGGTTATGGACATCTTGAGTATCTGGTACTTGGATTATCCTGTGGATCTCATCACCCTAAATTAAATTTGTTGGGATGTTAATTATTTTAACTAGTCATCAACCCGTGCGTCCGCACGGGCTAGTCTTTTGAACAATACATCAGTTAAACCCTTGTCTGTGGGAAAAAATTACATGAATGCTGGATATAAAAAATAATCTGATTTAGCAAATAGTGATTTCTAGCAAGAAATGCACATATCCAAAAAAACAAAGCGCTAACTTGTGTGAAATATAAGCCACATGTCTTCAACTTAAAAGAGAGTATAAGAAAACTTAGAATACTTTCATTAATTATAATCTCTTATATTATTTCTTGTTATGGAGTTCTTAATAACAATGAACTTTTCATTATGCCTCATTTGTTCAAAACAACCGTGTACATCATTTAAAACTTAACAACCGTAGTCTGCATGCACATAATACCAAATTGTTAGATTTAGTACCAAAACAAAATTACACTTTTGTTGCGTGGAGATACTTTGAAATATTGTCATGTAACATAAATACTTTGTCATTTATTCTGTCCATTTTACCACCATCTAGGTTTTCTTAATGTCTATGGTACCTGTACTTATGGTTTTGGTCTCATGTAGAATAATTTGGTTTTCCTCTGCAACGAAATACTGTAGAAGAAACCAAGAGTACTACTTCCTATCCTACAAAATTCATATAATTTATTCAGGTGCAATATCCAAAGTAATCATCTGACAAAACCATACTATCTGAAATTTAACAGGAGCAACATACATGAGCATGTGATAGCTCAATCTTCAGCTTTCCATATTCTTATGTTTTGTATTTCCTGCTATCCAATAGGTCTTTGGTCAATTGGTTCTCATGTGGGGACCAAAATCAAATAACATATTATAGCGAAAAAGCTGGACAGTAATGAATCTTAAGTTCAATATTTTGTGAATAGGAAGATATTATTAAATTTGCTTCCAAGTTCATCGACCAAATGTGAAGAACCTTTTCCTTCAGATATGCTACCACAACAGTGGTATCTCTGAGGGTGTGCATATAAGACTATCCTAGCCATATAAGTTTTACTAAATAATTTGTTTTAAAATTAATGAGCATAGCAATGTTTCACACTGTGTGATGATAATTATTTTGCAACTGCTCCGTCCAAAATGGTCCTCGTGAACTTCCAACTTCCAAGTATCTTTATTTTATCAGAACAGAGCAACACACAGTCGATAATATGCAAAATACTTATAAAAACCTGCCACGATTTAGCACTCTAGCAGGGAGAGGTGAGCACATAGCTTACCTGCATGGACCTAAAGCCGGTGGGCGCTTGCTGAAGGTTACATACAGTTTGAAATGATTGGCTCTTACTATTTGAACGTTTTTTGGGTGATCCCGGTTAGACTAAATAATTCAAATAAATGATGGTATTTTCTAAGTTTGTTAAATTTAGAGTTCAATACTACAAAAGTCAAAATCAGGATACTTTCTACATGGCTTTTCAGGTATTTTTCTACATGGCTTTGTTGTAATGTAG